>NW_007246143.1:367331-427577 GCF_000164805.1 Carlito syrichta | reverse complement strand
GGGAGAGGCCACTGCATTCCAGTCTGGGTGACCGAGTGAGACTCCAACTCAAAAAAAAAAAAATGTTCCTAATTCTTTGTCCTTTTTTTTTTTTTAAAGGCTTTTCTTTTGAGCTATTTATTGACTTACAAAATTGGGTAAAAAAACCAATAACACAGATTACCTTTCTCTCTCTACCTGATGCCTCCAAAACTTAGAAAACTGTTTAGAATGCCATTGGGCCAGATACCTGTTTTTATTGCACCTTTCATTTAGGTCCAGAGCCTCTTATGAAAGAGGTGGGCATGTGAAATTGTAAGGGCTAATCTTGAGGGATGGAATTAGTTCCAAGTCTCCAAATCATAGATAGACTCACACATGTTTACTGGGCCATTATCTTACTTCTTTCCATCTAAGAATAAAGAATTTCCTGCTTTTATAGAATTACAAGAAAATTACCAGAAGGATATTAAGATACCTGGTGGCAAAGTCTCCTGGATATAATTATTCTCAGTTATGGCATTCATGCAGATAGATGTTTTGTAAAACATGTTCTAGCCATAGAACAAATAACCAAAAGGGCTACAAAAAAGAGCATTGAAGCACAACAAAAGTCTTATATTATTTGCTTAGTGATCTTAACAAAATGCTCAATATGTAGAACTGTAGATAAGTCAACATTGCAACTTTCTGTTTAATTTTTTTAAGTTAAAAATTATATATATGGATGTTGACTTTTGCATGTTGGCGCTTGCATTGCTAAAAAGATTTTGATGGTTAGTGAATGCCTGCTCACCTTCATTTCCATCTGACCTAGATCATTTAAATTGACTACAAGACTTTTGGTTTAAGTTTCTTGGAAATCGGGGTCCAACTGAGAAACAGAATGAACCTGGGACAGGTAGCTACATCACCCTGACAAAAATATGGGACAAAATAAAAGTATGGCTATGAATGTTGCCCCTGGTAAATCTTTGCCAAAAAGGGAAGAATGTAAACCAAAAGTAAAATGCTAAGCATGTAACCCCCCCAAAAAAGATATTTTTAACCAACTGAACGAACCCCCTCTGTGCCATGGGAAACCTGAAAACCTAAATCTCAGGCGGTAATGTTTGGACACACCTTGTGGAATTTTAGGCACAACTAACTAGCATTAACATTAAAATAAATATCATAAGACTGACAAAAACAGACTCTGTGGCATTAAAATACAACTTCCAACCTAATGTTGGTATAGCATCGCATAACATATAGCAGACCTTAAAGGAAGTATAATTATTTTATTCCAAAATGTTTCTTTGACATATTTTGGGGTGAACCTGCAAAACCATCTCTTGTGAAAATTTGCATCTTTAGAGAATACCTTTTAAGATATATACCACTATAGGGGGGCAGGGGGATGGGATTAACAGTAGCAAATATCTGTCTGGGGATGGGAAAACACCTCTTATCAACAGGGTGCCTGAATGAAACGTAATTGTACACCTAACCCTCAACTGTACCCCACAAAACCATAATAAAAAATATTGATTAATAAAAAAATAAATAAAATGTCAACAACAAAAAGATATATACCACTTATTATCTTTGACGTGTACTACTTAAAATTACCATCCATATAACAAGAACTTTAACTCCCCTTATCTAAATTCAAGCATGAATTGCCAGTATTTTTTCTCACTCCACAGGTTGTCTCTTCACTCTGTTGATTGTCTCTCTTGCTGTGCAGAAGCTTTTTACTTTGATGTAATCCCATTTATTTATTTTTGGGTTTGCTGCCTGTGCTTTCAAGGACATATCTGAAAAATCATTGCTCAGACTAATGACACAGAGCTTTTCTTCTGTTTTTATCTAAAAATGTTACCATTTCAGGTTTTGTTTTTCAGTTTTTAATTCATCTTGAGTTGATTTTTGTATATGTGTGAGATAGGGGTCTAATTTCATTATTATGCATGTGGATATCCAGTTTTCCTAGAACCATTTATTGAAGAGAATATTCTTTCCACTGTGTGTTCTTGGCAACTATGTAAAAAAAAATCAATTGACAAATTGATAGATGCATGAAATTATTTCTGGGCTCTCTATTCTATTCTGTTCATCCATGTGTCTTTTAAAATTTTTTTACTTATTTTTTACCACTACTATGCTCTTTTGATTAGTATTTTGAAGTAGTATTTCTGGTTGTGTGATGCCTCCAGCTTTGTTCTTTTTGCTCAAGACTGCTTTAGCTATTTAGAGTTTTTGTAGCTGCGTCCAAGTGTAAGATGATTTTTCTATTTCTCTGAAAAATGTCATTTTAATTCAGAAAGGAATTGATTTGAATCTGTGCATATCTTTGGGTAATATGGGTAGTTTCACAATATTACTTCTTCCAATCCATTAACACAGATGTCTTTCCATTTATGTGTGCCTTCTTCAATTTCTTTTATCACTTTTTCATAGTTTTCAAGATATAGGCTTTTCATTTTCTTGGTAATTTATTTCAAAGTATTTTATTTTATTGCTTTAGCTCTTGTAAATGGACTTGTTTTTTAAATTTTGGGGTACTTTGTTGTTAGTGTAGAGAAATGCTGCTGATTTTTATATGTTAATTTTGTATCCTGCGTCTTTACTCAATTGATTTAATCTAACAGTTTTTTGCAGCATTTGTAGAGTTTCCTATTTATATAATTATGTTGTTTGCAAACAGGGACAGCTTAACTTATTACTTTACAGTTTGAATGTCTTTTATATATTTATTGTCCTTAATTGCTTTAGCTTGAACTTCTAGTAGTACGTTGAATAGAAGTTGTGAGAGTATATATCATTCCTGTTTCTGATCTTAGAAGAAAAGCTTCAATGTTTCATCATTAACTATTATTTTAACATTGAATTTGCCATAGGTGACCTTTATTGAATTGTGGTACATTCCTTCTATTCCTAATTTATTCAGAGTTTTTATCATAAAATGATAAATTTTTCAAATGCTTTTTCTGCATCTGTTGAAACAATCATATGGCTTTTGCTCTTTACTCTGTTCAAGTGGTATATGGCATTTATAGATTTCTATATATTGAACCATCCTTCCATCCCTGGGATAAATTTCACTTGATCATAGTGAATTATTCTTGTAATGTATTGATGAATTTGGTTTGCTAGTATTTTTATTTTATCTTATTTTAAAGATGTGGGGTACAATTCAAGATTAAGTATACAAGGGGACATTGTGCAGGTAAAGTTTGGGGCTTCTTTCAGTCCCCACTTTGCCTGATTAGAGATCAGGTACCCTTATTGATGCTGTGTCTCCACCCCCACCTTGGCAGTATCCAGCTAATGCCAATCCCTTTCTTATAGTATTATGGAAAATGTTCAGGGTCTGCTTATAAGTGAGAACATATGATACTCTGTACCTTGTTTTTGTCATAGATCACTGAGTATTATAGACTCTAAATTCATTCAAGTTGCTTCAAAGTCCATATGTTTGTCTTTCTTTATGGCTGCATAATATTCCAGTGTATATGTAACACATTTTTTTAATCCAATCCAGTTTCGATGAGCAGCCCAGTTGGTTCCATGTTTTTGCTATTGTGAATAGTGCTGCCATAAACATGCATGTGCAGTTATATTTTTTGTAAAGTGATTTGAGTTCCTCTGGGTATATTCCTAGGAGGATTTCTGGGTTATATAGAAGCTCAATTTCTAGTTCTTTTAGAAATTGCCACATTGTTTTCTATAGAGGTTGAAATAGTTTGCATACCCACCAACAGTGTAGGATTTTTGCATTGATGACTATCAGAGAAATTGGCATGTAATTTTCATTTCTTATAGTGTCCTTGTCTGGCTTTGGCATCAGAGTAGTGATCTCTCATAAGTTGAATTATGAATTATTCCCTATTCTTTATTTTTCTGGAAGAGTTGAGAAGGATTGATACTATTTCTTCAGTTAATATTGGCTAGTCTTTATTTTTGTTATATTAGTTGTCCAATTAACATTGGTTAGCCGGGCATGGTAACGCACACCTGTAGTTCTGGCTACTTGGAAGGTTGAGGCGGAAGTATTGTTGGATCCCAGCAGGTAGCGGCGGTGGTGACCAGGAGCATGCCACTGCACTCCAGTCTGGGTGACAGAGTGAGCCTCCAACTCAAAAAAAGAAAAAAAGATTGGTTATGTTTGGTAAAATTCAGTATTGAATCCTTCAGGTTCTGGACCTTTTTTTGTTAGGAAACTATTTCTCATTCAATTGTGTTACTCATTAATGCTCTGTTCAAATTTTCTATTTCTTCATGATTCAGTCTTAATAGTATGTATCTAGCAATCAATCCATTCCTTCTGGGTTATTCAATTTGTTGGCATATAATACTCTCTTGTGGTTCTATTTCTGTGGGAGTAGTTGTATTGTCTCCTTTTTAGTTGTTTATTTTATTTGAGTATTTTTTTGCTATCATTTTGTCAATTTTGTTTATTTTTTATAAGATCAAGTCTTAGCTTTGTTGAGCCTTTGTATTGTTTTTCTAGCCTCCATTTTGCCTATTTTTTCCTCTGATATTTATTTATTTTTTTACCTTCTACCAACTTTAGGATTAGTTTCTTCTTCTATTTACAGTTCCTTGAGGTGTAACATTAAGTTGTTTGAGATCTTTCTTTTTTGATATAGGTATGTATTAGTACAAACTTTTATCTTAGGCTGTTTGTCAGAAGACTTACCACAGGAATATTACTAAGGCTTATGACCTGTGCCTCGGGAACAGTGCTCAGACAGCACCTGGGTTCACTCTTGCCATGTCTTGGGAAACTGGAATTCAGAGAACAAAAACAGCTCTGGCCTGCAAACCCATGGAAGGCACCTGAGGATTGTCCCTTGAAACAAACTATTCTTCCTTTCTAGAACTCTGTATCTGTAATGAGAGGTTCATCTCCAAAGATCTCTGAAATGCCTTCAGCGTCTTTCTTCCATTGTCTTGATGAATAGCATGTGGCTTCCATCCATCCATCCATAATAATCTCTTTAGCAAATGGTTAGTTAGCCACACCCTTAGTAAAGTCACCCAAACATACTTTTTCATTATTTACAAAATCAGACTATGAATTTTCCAAATCTTTTCACTCTGCTTCCCTTTTAATTATAAATTATGTCTTTAAGTTATCCCTTCCTTCTTGCATCTCACAATAAGCAACCAAATGCAGCCATGCTGTAACCTGAATACTTTGTCACTTAGGTATAATAAGGATGGCCTTTATCTTCTTCCTCATTTCCATCTGAGATTTCATCAGAATGGCCTTTAATATCCATATTTCCACCAGCATTTTCGTCAGAACCGCTTAAGTAATCTGTAAGAAGATTCAAACTTTCCCTAGTTCTGAGATTTTCTTCTCAGCCCTCATAAGAATTGCCCTTAATGCCTCATTTACCACAATACAGACTTTTTCTAGCCCACTCATCCAAATTCTTCAAGTCTGTACACATTACCTAGTTCCAAAGACTCTTCCACATTTTCAGGTATTTTTTTTATAGCAACAGCCTCACTCCTCAGCAGAGTAAGTACCCTAAAAACAAACTGGGTATTTTTCTACATAAGTAAGTACTAAATAAATAAGTACCCTAAATACAAACTGAAAGAGTGGTAGTCATTTTAACATTGTTTAGCTTTGTCATGCTTTTTCAGCAGCTTACTTCAACACAACTTATAATCATTAATCAAGAAACAAAACCGGTTTCTTGAAGGTAGCTACTCATAATTGTCTTGTAACCTCCAAAGCATGCTTTGTACTAAGTACACTTTTATCCAAAGTATTTGCCTTCTGGTCATAAAGGGCCAAGCTGACCTATCTATTGTGATCAGCCCTTTGTGACCAATGTGACACAAACCACCACCCCATCACCATGGTGACAGATCCTGTATTAGCTCACTCAAATATGCTTACTTTTCCCCAATACAAGGGAAGTTTTAAAGCATTTGCTGCTAAAAGTTCCTTAAGTGTCTGGCCCCCTCTCCAGTCTTGAAGAAGTGGATCCACCCTTTTTCTTTCATCTACTTTCTAGATAAACTATTTTTCCTAATCCAATTTCAGTGCAATTCTTTGCAGACCTGTGGCAGTGGCTCAGCCCATTGACCTAACACAAACCAACAAGGTACCAGAACCTGTGCCATCAAAATCAGGCATGAGGGAAATTGCAGCTTGCCCTCCATCTCCCATTGCTGATGATCCTTCAGCTCTACCATCCTCTCCCTCCTCCAGTCAGTAACTCTTCTTGCCTGTTCACATGACGCCAACCCTTGGTGCCAGCTGTTGTCCTGTACTGTACTACTATACTTTTCAAAGTACTATACTGTAAGGTTAAAAATGCTTTCTTTGTTTTTTGTTTGTTTTTAATGTATTATCTTATGAAAAGTATTATAAACCTATTACAGTATAGTATTATATAGCCAATTGTGTTAGTTGGGTACCTAGGCTAACTTTGTTGGACTTACAAATGAATTGGTTTTATCGAATGTGCTTTAAGAACAAAACTCATTCATATGTAGGGACTTACTGTATTAATTTTATAACTTAGTCTGTTTTCCATTGCTATGGCAGGATACTATAGACTGAGCACTTCGTAAAGATTTGGCTTACGTCTTATAGTCCAAGGGCATGGAACTTGTACCTGGTGTGGGCCTGTAGGCTGCATTATCCCACTGAAAAGGTAGAAGGGGACGTGAGTGCATGCAGAAGAGAAAGCAAGGGGACTAGGCTCACTTTTATAACCAAGCACTTCAGCAATAATTAACCTATCGCCAAAACAACTACATTAATCCATTCATGCCAACAGACTATTCATGACTCAGTCATCACTTATTAAGTCCCCTTTGCAACACTGTTGAATTAGAGATTAACTTTCCAAACACATGAATTCTGAAAGACACTTTCAAACCATAACAGGGCATTTCTAACAGATGTTGTCAGTACAGAATTTACCGATGTGCCTTGGAATTTATGCCACAATTCCCACTCTCCTTCTCCTGCTCTCCCCACAGTCCCTATGGGCAGTTGTTAACCAACAACTGATGGAATGAGAGGATAAGTATTCCAACTACCATGTCCCTTGAGGGAAAAAACTCTGAAAAGAGACTTCCATTGTCGGCAGAGATAGACCCTGGATAAAGCCAAAGTTAATCTCTGCAGGACTTAGCTTGATATTGCATCTTTGCTTGAATTCTATTTCTTTCCTATTATGCTTCCTTACTTCTCTACAGGCTTTTAAGGGAAATATGCCCTAATAAATTACTTTCACAGAAACCCTTATCTCAAGGACTGCTTCTGGAAGCCCAATATGAGAGAATATTCTATAAGTATTGTTCTCAAGGGACAGTTGCTTCAAAAGAAATACAAAGGAGGAAATAAATGAGTCAATGCTCAGCTTTTAAGGCTCAAAACAGCCTTTTGAAGCTCCTGGAAGAGACAATAATATTGAGAGAAAAAAAATTGAGTTCTAACAATAATATCAAGAGTCAAATCCCTGAAGATTCAGGACATGAAGTTTATGACATAAATAAAAGACATACAAATATATAAAATCAATCAGGTCAGTTTTTTTCTGCCTGCTTATATTAGGCAGGGTTCTCACAGTCTAGTGTGAAGGAGAGGAGGATCAGGAGATGCAAATATTGGAGTTAAATCTTGATTTATGTTCCCTGAGAATGTCCTATGATTTATGTCCCTGCTGCTTCAATCAACTACATATTCACAACATCCATCCATCAGGCAATTGTTTTAAAATAAAAACTAATGGCAAATTTTGTATATTGATAAAGTCTAAAATGTTGCTTCCATTCCCTCCATCCTTATATTTAATCCCTTCTTTCTATTTACATTGGCATGTGACATTGCTCCTCTCACCAAATGAGTCATTTGAAATAAGAATGTGAATTTAACACTCTAAGTCATCTCAAAAAGAACTTAATTCTGCTCATTTACATTTACAAAAAATGAAGTGAAGATTTTTGAGAAGTACTTGCTTTCAGGTTTCCAGACCTTAAATAAATTGAAGAGATTATATGTATATTCTCTAAAGATCTCATTATTGATCCATTGTGAAAATACCGATGAGACTTTATAGTAGCATAATGTAATATGATCCTTGCTGCTCATCAGATAGGGCAAAATTTAAAATTTTCCCCTCTCCCAACACAAATGAAGATTAATCTGAGAAAAACAACTCAGCACAGGCAGACCTTATAATTAGACTAGTTCATTGAAAATTCTTACATAATATTGCCAACATGGTGAAGTGGAATCAACTAGACCTGAGTTTGAAACTTGTCTCTGATTCTGATTCATTAGACATGGTTTGTAAGTTGTTTGAGTAACATGAGCCATGACCATTGGATCTACTAGAGGAGATGGAGCCACCAAAGTGGATGAATACAACCTTAATCTAATCATATTTTTTCACAGGATGAACCAGGACTTGATCACAATCCTGTTTTATACAGTGAATTCTATATAGTAATGCTTTAACAGGACAACCAAACAAATATTTCTGAGTGCCTACAACATATCTGACAATGTGTTACATGTTAGAATACAACAAAGCAAATAGAAGATGCTGCTAATGATATTTTTGATTAACTGGAAATCTCTATGATCCCCAAAATGTGTGTGCATTATTTCCTCAATGAGGTCCATCCAGGTGGTATAACTCTTGTCAGTTAAAATGTGCCCCTACAAAGGAGTGAAATAAACTCAAAAACCTAAATGAAATGGAGAACTTTCTGATATTACACAACTTCCGAAGGTTGAAACAAGAAGACATTGAGACCCAGAATAGAACAATAACAACCCAGGAAATCAACTCCATCATACAAAAATTACTTACAAAATAAAAGCCCAGGACCAGATGCCTTTCCAGTGGAATTCCACAAAACATACAAGGAGGAACTGATACCAATCCTATTTAAAACATTCCAGAGAGAACTCTCCTCAAATCATTTTATGAAGCTAACATCACATTGATACCCCAAATAGGTAAGGATCCAATAAAGAAATAGAACTACAGGTCAACATTTCTGATGAACATAGATGCAAAATTTCTCAACAAGATTCTGGCAAATCAGATCCAACAACGTATCTCAAAAATTATCCACCATGACCAAGTATGCTTCATCCCCGGGATGCAGGGCTGGTTCAACATCTGCAAGACCATAAATGTAATTCAATGCATCAACAGTTATAAAAACAAGAACCACAGGATATCATTAGATGCAAAAAAAACCCCAAAAACTTTAGACAAAATCCAGCATCCCTTCTTGATAAAAACCCTCCAACACCTAGGCATAGAGGGAACATACCTCAAAATAGTAAGAGCCATGTATGATAAACCCACAGCCAACATATTGCTAAATGGACAGATTATGGGAGTATTTCCCCTGAGAACCAGAAGAAGAGATGGCTACCCACTCTTACCCCTCCTGTTCAACATAGTGTTGGAAGTCCTAGCCAGTGAAATCAGACAAGAGAAGGAAATCAGAGGTATCCAAATAGGAAAAGAGAAAGTTAAATTATCACCCTTTGCTGACGATATGATCCTATACCGAAAAAGGCCCAAAAGAATCTGTCAAAAAACTCCTTGCACTGATGAAGGACTTCCACAAATTCTCAAGGTAGAAAATCAATGTGCAAAGGATGATCGCATTTTTATACACCAACAACAAACAGGCAGCGAACCAAATAAAAAGCACAATTCCATTCACAATAGTCACAGAAAAAAGTAATACCTTGGCATCTTCCTAACCAGAGGAGTGAAAGACCTTTACAATGAAAACTACAAAACACTGCTCAAAGAAATCAAAGAAGACACAAACAAATGGAAAAATATTCTGTGCTTAAGGATTGGAAGAATCAATGTTGTTAAGATGTCTGTCCTACCCAAAGCAATCTACAGATTCAACACAATACCCATTAAATTACCAACATCATTCTTCTCAGATCTGGAGATGACAACACAGAAATTCATATGGAAACATAAACAACCACGAATATCCAAAACAATCTTTAGCAAAAGAAACAAAGCAGGAGGAATCACATTCCCAGACTTTAAAATTTGTCATAAGGCTATGATAGTCAAAACAGCCTGGTATTGGTACAAGAACAGTCAATAGACGAATGAAACAGGAGAGAGATTCCAGAAGCAAAACCGGAATTTCTTAGCCAACTCATTTTGACAAAGCCGCCACGAATAACCACTGGGGAGAAGAGAACCTATTCAGTAATGGTGCTGGGAAAACTGGTTGAACACATGCAGAAGAGTGAATCAGGACCCCTACCTATCACCTTACACAAAAATCAACTCTAAATGGATCAAAGACCTAAACATACAACCACAAACTATAGGAATCTTAGAAAATGCAGGAGACACCCTTATATAAATTGGAATAGGCAACCAATTCCTCATCAAAACCCCAAAAGCCTTTGCCATAAGAGATAAGGTAGACAAGTGGGATCTCATCAAACGGAAAAGCTTCTGCAAAGCAAAATAAGCCACAAAGTGTGAAAAACTATTTGCCAATTGTATATCTGACAAAAGCCGAACAACCAGAATCTACAAGGAACTCAAATGTTCCAAAAGGAAAAATAACAAACAGCCCTATTAAAAAGTGGGCAAAATATATGAATAGACACTTCTCAAAAGAAGACATACAAGCAGCCAAAGATACATGAAAAAATGCTCAACCTCACTAATCATCAAAGAAATGGAAACCAAAACCACACTGAGATATCACCTAGCTCCAGTAAGAATGGCCATCATTGATAACTCAAAAAACAACAGATGCTGGAGAGGATGTAGAGAAAAGGGAACGCTTCTACACTGTTGGGAGGAGTGTAAACTAGTACAACATCTGTGGAAAACAATGTGGTGATTTCTAAAAGATCTAAAAATTGACCTTTTGTACGACCAGCAATCCCTCTTCTGGGAATATATGCAGAGTAACTCAAGTCATTCTACAAAAAAGATACCTGCACACGCATGTTTATTGTAGTACTAGTCACAATAGCAAAAACATGGAATCAACCTTGCTGTCCATTGAAAGTGAACTGGATAAAAAATGTGGTACATATACACAATGGAATATTACATAGCTATAAAGAAGAACAAAATTATGGATGGATTTTCAATTCATCATACTCAGTGATCTATCACAGAAACAAAGAACTGTGTACCACATGTTCTCACTCATATGTGGACCTCGAACATTTATCATAACACTCCATGAAAGGGATTGGCAGTAGCAAGACACTGCTGGGAGGGGGGGCACATAACACTAAGGTATCTGATCCCAAAATAGGTGAAATGAGGACCAATGCGAGGTCCAAACTTCACCTGTATGATGACCACTTATGTACCTAACCCTGAATTGCACCCCACATCTTTAAAATAAAAAAATAAAATAAAATAATCCCTTCAAAAAAGGTGTGAAATAGATGATACTTTGTTCTTTAAGATTGGTTAATTGGTTAGATGCACATGAAGTACAATGAAAATTGGGAAAATTAAGGATGTATACAAGCCTCATCATGATACTGTACATTGTTGAGATTTTCTGTTTTTATTATTTTCTTATGAACTTGGCTTTAAAAATGTATAGACATTTACATTAAACTTTCAATTAAAGTTCACTAAAGTTTACTAGGTTTTATTACATAAACTCTAATCTATGTAGAAAATGTTGAAAATACAGGGTAGTATAAGGAAGCAAATGAAATCACCTATAAATTCACTGTCCTCGTGCCATTTTTTCTATGCACATATGTAATTGAAGTAAAAGGTATCAAATTATATATACATATAGTTTTGTATCATATTTTCTTTAACATATTAGGTACATTTCTTCTTATATTATATATTCTTAGATATTATTTTAATGGCCTAATAGTTGGCATTGACATTGATTTGCCATATTTTATTTTCCAGACTCTGCTGTGCAAATGAATTATTTTAAATGACAACACACAGTTGTTATTTAATTGTTCTATTTGGCATTACAAATGACTGACAGCACCACAGAGGATCAAACAGGGCAATATATGTGGGACACTTTGAAAAAGGCATTAAAGAGACTCTGAAAATATTTTTCTAAGTGAATCAGAAAAGTAAATATATCAAAGGCAAGAAAGGCAAAGTGGAATAAAGCTCTGAATTAAGTGAAATTTTAGAAAGGAATCATCCTTTACAATATCCTGTAAGAGTAGGATAAGTGCAAAGTGAATTTTCTAAGATTTGCTGACCCTCCATTAACCATCAACATATTCAAATTTCTCAATATCTCAAACTATTTCTCAGACTGTTTTTGTATCTAGAGGCAGCATAAATACAAATGAATCTTACCATTAGGATTAGAAACCATGGCTTCCATCTAGGTATGGAACAGCCCAAAGCCAATTGTGCTTCTGTCTTCCTCAGCAGATTAAAATCATTGTTTAGACTTAAAAAGTAATTACAGTTTATATAGCATTATTGTCTATATATACTTCTAAAATTTCTACAATGATTATATATTATTTGGGTAATTTTTAAAAGTTTATGTACTGTGGTAGACTGTATTTTCCAATGATGGCCATAACAATAAATCCTATTTCTACATTCTCTTCTTCTTTTTCTTTTATTTTGAGTTGGAGTCTCACTCTGTTGCCCAGGCTGGAGTACAGTGGCACATACGCTCATGGCCACCCCAGCGTCAACCTGTTGGGCTCAGGTGATCCTTCTGCCTCACCCTTCCAAGTAGCTGGAACTACAGGCGCACTACCATGCCCGGCTATTTTTTTTTTTTTTTTTTAATTGTAGAGATGCGGTCTCGCCAAGGTGCCCAGGCTGTTCTCGAATCTGTACACTCAGGTAATCCTCTCACCTAGGCCTCCCAAAGTGCTGGGATTACAGATTTGAGCCACGGCACCCAGCCTACATTCTCTTATTATAATGTACCTTGCCATGCCCTCATCAAGAAATATAGTCCGTGTCTCCTTTCCTTGGAGCTGGTTAGATCTTTATGACTGTATGATTGAATATACCCTGTTACTTTTAAGTCTAGGCCATAAAAAGCTTTCATCTGTTTCTTTCTCTCTTGCTCTTGGAAGCCAATTACCATGCTATAAAGGATCCCAAGCCACATGGAGAGGGTGCAAGTATGTGTTCTAACTAATAGTTCCAGTTGGGGTTTCAGACAACTGCCACATCAATCACCATATATGTGAGGAAACCGTTGAGATGAGTCCAGCCCTAGAATCCACCTGCATGCAGCTGAATGAGACACTCTAAGAACTGTCTATCTGAATCCAGTCAATCCCAGAAATGTAAGAGACAGTAATAATAATAGTAATAATAATAAGTGATTGTTGTTGCTAGTTTATACCACTAAGCGTAGGATGGTTTGTTGTGCAGCAATGGACAACCCAGTCTTATATAAACAAATACATTTTTAAAAAGGTCCTAAAATATAGTCAATCTTCCTGCATTGATAAAATTATCATGTTCACCCAGTCCTACTTAACAACAGTAGGCAACAGACATTCAACCCCTACTGAACGGAGAACTGAAGAAACCATAAACTGAGATGGTAAAGGGAGATTTAATAAAGAAATTCTGAAATTACAGTTGCAAGAGAGGCCTACATTGCTGGGTATGACTGGAAAACACTAGCAGCTATTGGATAGGGCTGGTAAAATTTAAAGGGTGTATAAGAGCCCGGTTTGAACAATGGCTTGAGAACAATATCTCTGAGAGACAGTGTAGAAAACCAAGTGGCTCTGCAGAGAGTAGTCACGGATGCAAATCAAAAGGTTGTTTTCACATTTGCATTTTTTCACATGTTGGTCATTTTTGATACCCACATGCAAATAAGCATGAGGAGATAGATGTCACTGCTTGAATCAGTAGTTTGAATACTAACATTCATCACACATATTTCATTAGTAAAGTGGGGCTCTGTATAACCTCAACCATCCTTTTTGTTTTCCTTTCACACTGATTAAACCAACAATATGGCCAAAAATAAATCAGAGCTGTTCTTGAGGGATCATACATATATGAAAAAGATTCTGGCACTTGGGTCAAAAAGGGTCTGTTACAGAAATATCAGTCTTTAGTCACATTAGGCTATAAGAAGGAAACTTATGGTCTGAGAAATTGAGTGTAACAACTAAGAGAGCTAGGAATGTAGATCTCTCTAAAGAATAAACGACGTTGGGGTCCACATACCGTGCAGAGAGAAAACAAACTAGGGCAATTTGGAAATTACTTGAACATTTGTCCATCTCTTCATCTTTCTTTAATTTTGGCACTGATTATTTTGTAGGGCTAGGGATTAATTCCTAAAGGGCTAATTTTGGTCCCTTGGATGTTATAGTCAGGCTAGGGTTTCTTTGAGCTCATTTACTGGTATGTTTCATATATTATGAAGTCTGTTTGAGGTAGAATGAAGAATCAGGTTGATTCCTTTATCTACACCTTTTTATCTCATGCTTTGTCAGTATGGGGAACTGTCTCAAAAAATTCACTGTGTGCTAACTGTATTTATAGAACATTCTAAAACTTCACTTAATTCAGAGATTTATGCTACTTTGCCTTTCTTCTATTTTAAATTTTTTTAAAATGTTTAATTATTTTGGGTACATAATAATGGGGTGCATGTGATATTTTGACATAAGCATACAATGTATAATGGTCAAAGTAGGGTAATTGGGGTATCCATCACCTCAAACATTTATCATTTATTTGTGTTCAAAATATTCCAATGTCACTGCTTTATTTTGAAATATACAAAAAATTATTGTTAAGTATAGTTGCCCTATTGTGTTGCCAAACACTAGATCTTATTCTTTTTATCTAACTGTATTTTTATATCCACTAACCAAACTTTTTTTGTCTCCCCATCACCACTACCCTTCTCAGTCTCTGGTAACCATCATTTTACTCTTTATTTCCACGAGTTTGTTTTTGAAAAGTTCCCATGAATTAGTGAGAACATGTGATATTTGTCTTTCTGTGCCTGGCTTATTTCACTTAACGTATGTTCACTTAACACATCCTCCAGTTCTATCCATGTTGTTGCAAATGACAGGATTTCATTCTTTTCATGGATAAATAATAGACAACCAAAGGAAAAATGGACAAATTGGATCACATCAAACTAAAAAGCTTCTTTACAGCAAAGAAAACATGCAACAAAGTAAAGAGACAACCTACAGAATGAGAGAAAATATATGGAAATTATTGATCTGACAAAAGAGTAACAACTCGTATATTTAAGGAGCTCAAACAACTCAATAGGAAAAAATAAAATAATTCAATTTTTAAAATGGGCAAAAAATTTGAATAGATATTTTTCAGAAGAAACATACAAATGACCAATGAGTATATTTTAAAAATGCTTAACATAACTAATAATCAGAGAAACGCAGATCAAAACTACAATAAGATATTATTACACCCCAGTAAGAATGGCTTCTATTCAAAAGATGGACAATAACAAATACTGACAAGGATGTGGAGAAATGGGAACACTTATACACTGTTGGTGGGAATGCAAACTAGTAGAGTACTGTGGAAAACAGTATGGAGATTCCTCAAAAAATTAAAAGTAGAACTACTATATGATCCAGCAATCCTACTACTGAGTATATTTCTACAGGCAAGGAAATCAGTATATCAGAGAGATATCTGCACTCTCATGTATATTGCACTACAATAAACAATAACCAATATTCACAATAAAAAATGTGAAATCAAGATATAGACACTTCTGTTTGGTGATTCACTTATAAGACAATTTTAACTTGCTTTCATGCCTTTCCAAAATATTCCGCATATATTACCTCCTGCAATGAATGTTATGAGCCACCTTTTGAATTGCTAGAAAACAAGTAAAAGATAGGCTTTTGCTAGGCCTGGTAACACAGGGAATGTTGAAATACATAATGTATGAATACACATGGTGGTAATAAGCTGAACATAGTGAACAATCAAGTTGACTTGCCTAGGTGACTGAGAGCTTCAGTTTTGGCTCCCTGGGAGGCAGACTCTTTGAAAGAGATTTGCATGTGGGTTTGCTGGGGGAGTGCTCTACAGATCAACATCTGGCATAGGAAAATAGGTGGGAATAGGGGAAGGGAGAAGTTGGATGTTAACATAGTTCCCAAAGGGACCTCAACCTATATCACAGGGAATCTTGAAACTGGGACAAACCTTCAGGGTTGCCCTACTTTACTGCAAGGGAGCTATATCTTTATAATTCTCCATTATGTTCAGTGGATGAAGGTTGCTCCTGGAAAGCCTTTAAACAAAGCAACTCTTTCCAACTAAGAGCAATTTCTGGAGTGGGCTGACAGCTGAGAGTTGTCTCTTGTTTGCATTCTCAGCAGCTGAGCGAATGAATCCTTTGATCCTGAAAAGGGTTACATTCAGAATGGATGCAAGGACCCATCCTCAAGCTCGTGTCAGATCTAGCTGAGGGATTTGACCTGAGAACAAGTGCTTGGGAAGAAGGAGGAAACAAGGGAAAAAGTTACTGCACCAATTACATTCTCCCAAAGTAGAATTTTAAATGCTTGTCAAGATGTATGAAGGGGTACTCCCCAAAACTTATGCTGATCATTGTATTGAGATTTTGGTCGGAGGAAAGTTTTCTTTTGAAACTGGGAATACATTTTTGAGCATGGGTATAGGCTGAGAGAAAGGAGTCAGGGGAAAAAGAAAAGTTGACGATAAAGACAGTTAAGAATAATTGAGTTCAGGTCCTGAAGCTGATAGGAGACAATGGAGTCCTTGGCAAATTTGTAGGAGTTAGGTTAATATGGTGAGGAAATTCCTCTCATCAGAGGCAAAAAGAAAAAGAAGTAAATGTAATGGTTTTATGTCTTCATGAATGACACTATAATAGCCTCTTATTTATTATGAACTCTACCTGGGAATAGAATTACAGTGAGAACAACTGTCACACAGCAAGGGTGGTCTTTAGCTAATAAGAAAGCAACAATTAACTCTTGGTTCCTTTAACAAGTAGGTGACATAAATAAGATTCTAACACTAGATTATGATGTATACACTTGTCACCATTCATGTGCTTTGCTGGGATGTTATTTGTTAATAAGATCATACAAGTCTAAAGAAAAAAGGGACCATTTTAGGCAGAGCCCTAGATTGGTTACTATAGCTATAAATGTAAGACTTATTCAGGAAAATAGCCCTAGATGGTTCCAGATACTGAAATGACCTTCTTCTGTACCATGTGATACTACAACCCTGGCCTCAACTGACTGGACTAGGGGGAGCATTTCTAAAGTAGTCAAGTTATAGAATGCCTAGTGGTCCATGAGGTGGCTTGGGAGAACGTTGTCAGGGATGATAATAATTGATTGAACCAATTTGATCTTTTTCAAGTATGTGGAGTACAAAACAAAAGGGAAGAGGCAATAAAACTGTTCATAGGAGCAGAAGCTGAAAGATAAAGAGAAGACTGGTAATAGAGGTCCTGAGGCAACATGGACTATGAAACCTTCATGAATGACCAGAATCTAGGACTAAGGAACAATTGGAAAACACAAAGAGAAGAGGGTGAGGCCAATGGAATTTTAAGTGCTTGGCCCAAGGTCATACTCTTAGTGACTAGCAAAATCTGAACTAGAGCACTATTTAGACATTTTTCTTTTTGTTTCTGCAACAAACAAATGCCTTCAACTATCCCACAGTGCGTCCTAAATCTGGCTGTAAATCAGAATCAACTGAAAAGCTTCTGAAGAATACATTGCTGATCCCTAGGCTCACTTCTGGAAATTCTTCTCCGGTAAGTCTGGCTAGAGAGTTTGAGTATGTACTTTTGACAAGCTCTGCAAGTGATTCTGATGTTGGAGGTCAATTGACCTGTGTTTGTAAATCAGTTTCCCAGGACATAGTTCTGTGTACCCAAGCGCTGTTAGTTACTAATTTTAAATTCAGGTTCAGGAAGAATTCATTGTTACTATGGTAACAGAGCAGGCATTAATAGGAATATTTACATTACTAAAATTGGAAATGAAGGGAATCACATTACTGGTGTAGCACTTACTCCTTCCTGGGTTGGCACCAACCTAGAAACTCTTGTTTAGAAAACACATCATGCATTCCTTCCCCTGACTTTTTAACAAAATGACTAAGCCTAAGTTTCCATTGCATTTTTGTGATTTTTAACATAATTTTAAGCATACCTGTACATTAAAAAGTGTTTTTCAAAAGTGCTCTCTAGAGAATGCAGTCAATGTAATCACATCTGAAACTCATGGCAAATACATGGAACTAATCAGAAGATGACCTGTGCTTCCAGAATGGAAATTTAAGGAATGGAGTCTTTTTTATTTTACACACTGTACCGTGTATATTTCATATCTGCAGTATATACATAGCATGGTCAGAACTCAGTAAGTTACTTATTGATTGATTATTTGATTGACTAAGATCTCAGGTCCAAGTGATGGCAGTGTTTCATTTTCATCTCCTTTCCATTATTCTTCATTCTTTTTCACTTGTAGATAGAGTAGAAATCCAATAAACCAGTATCTTGTAGTTTGGAAGCATCCAAGCAGTCCCATGTTTTAAGACATGCCTTCTCAAGGAGGTGATATCCCCTCCAAGGGAGTACAAATTGGTTCCTTGGGGAGCCAAAGAACTTTAGATATTTCAATGATTTCTGGTCTTCCAAAGGACCACACAGCACATAAACAGATATTCAGTGAATCTGTGGTATTAAAATTTCAAGGAGTGTGAAAGTTATTTGGAAAAATATATTGAAAATTTTTAGGGGGAGAGTGATTATGAAATAAAAGTTGTGAAACACTTTTAAGGGCTCTACAAAATATTAACCATCTAGTATCGAGGCCTTGTCTCAGTGTACAGACAGATTGCTGTGAGGAGTTTCAGTGGTGGATTGGCAGTTAGTCAGTCAGGAGGCCTGGCTCCCTGGCTGGCCATTAAAGATTCCCTGAGTAGCGTCATATTAGCAGCCAAGTGTTCTGTTTGAGGAATACTTGAAGAGTTAACACTGTTCAGAGGCTCCTAAAGGATTTAATACAACAAACTAAATTTCAAAGGATGGATGTAGATGGAGGCCTCCTCTTCAGTCCCACAAGAAAAAATGGGAGTCAACTGATACTAATGGAGGCATTACCATAGTAGAAGAGCCAACTGGTGAATGAGTTATTCAAAATATTATTCAACCAGAGATGCCTCAAGAAATGGTGCCTCAAGAGAGAGAACAGAATCCTAGAAGTAAATGAATCCAAACCCTATAACTTGGTTGGATTTGCTGGGACTAAATGTCATTACTGCAGCAGAAGTAATGAATCTAGATAGTGTTTGTAACCATTTTTACCAGAAAAAGCCTCCAGTGGTGAATTTACTTAATTATCCAACTAACTACATTATCTAGAGTTGTTTAAGTGAACATTTTTGTCAAATTATTGTTTTTCTTCACATTAAAGACTAAATCGGTTTTGCTGATATGAACAATGTATTAAGTAAAACCATAATTACAATGTATACAGTAAAATTTTGGGAAAAATAGAAAGCTGAGTTACAAATATAGTACTTATACTTACATTTCTCTGAGTGAGTTAATGTCAACTCAGCACTACACATTCATCTACTATAGCAAATTATTTTACTTCATGCATCTTCTATATGTTATCGGGAAATAACTGTGACCTATTGAACAAGTGTAATCCTGGGATACTGAATTTGCAGCTCATGTTTTATCAATGTATAATAATCATCGACTACTGCATTTATAATACAGTATACTGTTTATTATATAATTTACTTAAATTATTATATCCATAGTCCAGTACATGCTGTATTAATCGTGTCCTTCACATTGTAACATAAAGAGGTCATGGAATTATCATTACAGCAGTGTTAAAAACATCAAACGATAAGGCAGGGCTTCTAGCTGGATATCTTACATATGCCCCTTTCTATCCCATATCCATATGTAGCTTTGCTTGTTGTTTTATGCCAAGAAGGCAGACTTCTGCAGACTGCCTCTGTAGGTTTCCTTGCCCTTTGGCTTCCAGTTTGTGCAGTGGGAGGCACGTGCAGAAATAGGAAGGCGAGAGTAATAAAAAGTTCATTTCCTGATTCCTCTTCTGCCTGGTTACTGGGGCTTTGCTGCTTCCCCTTAGCTGAAGGCCACAGTTCCTATCAAGTGTCTCCATGTAGATACTCTCCCAGCTTCCAGTAATGGCTTTCTCCCCTTGTTATCTCACACCTTGTACATCCTGATGTTGCTAGCTCTTGATACTGCAATACCTTTTGTTGCTTTCCCTAAATTCTGCCCACAGTTTTATAAATGGTCCACCCCTTACATTCTCTGCAATTACTCAGTATGAGAGTGCCATCTCTTTCAGAAGGAAACCATACTGATGCCACACTATAGTGGACTATAACATTATGACAAATTGTTGACCTTTTACTGTATTATGCCATATATAAGCTAAATTCTCAGAAAGAGACATCTGACTTTCTAAGCTCCAGTTTTTATAGCTCAGCTATGAAAACGAAAATGTTATGCAAAGGTGGGCACTGTTCCTATACAGAAAATCATTGCATGCTATATAAGATTAATTAAGGTACCCATTAACTGTGAAGAAGGGCTATTGGTAAAGGAAACATTTTAATTTCAATGTGAGACAAGTAGAACAAACAGTGGACATTGTGGAAGGTATTAGTAAAATACTGTACCTTAGAGAGCTTTGCTTTTATTACTAAGAAAGATAACAAAATTAATTTCATGTGGAAACCGAATAATTTTTATTACTTCTCTTAAGCCAGTATTAATAGTCTAGAATGATTCAGAATAGTTACAACAATGCCTCAAACTTGGTATGGACTTATATAGCAATTCATGTCTTTCTATTAATGTGGAAGTTTTTAAACATAGAAAATATAGGTAAGAGCTTATTTGCATATATAGATAGCTCTAAAGCTGACAGACTAGTGCTAATTCAGGTTTGCTGTTTTATCCTGAAAAGCGTCCATGAAAGTACTTAACCAGTGACTGTGCCTGCCATTGAGATATATTACGCAATAAATTTCAGAGCAAAGGAAACAGAAAATTGTAATCATTTCACATTTGGAAATCTTTTAAATCAGTTGTGTTCCTTGGGGAATTGAGAGGACACTGGGTTATTTAGTTATGTCTTCCTTTTTGTGGGTGACCAGATTAATCTGAAATTAGTTGCTTAATGCATTCTAGTGTCAACATTATTACTTTTATTTTTTTGCAAAGGAAAATTAAATGTGTACTCTTTTTCTCTATAGTTAGGATTGTGGTCTGTTGATATCCCCTAAACATCTTACTAAAGAAGGTTCTATAAAAAGGTCCTTGGCACAGGCAAAGGCAGATCTATCAGACAGATGTACCTCTTACTTGCACTGGAATTCCTCTAGGGTCATATATGTCTACATAAGGCAGATGGCTTAATAATTACTTCTGAAGAGTTCATGAAGACCAGCTATTCAAGGTCAGTGGGGGTGCTGAAAATTTCCATATTGATGAATACATTCCACACTTGAAATATGGGTAGAAGGAGTGATTGTCCTTACTTGCCCCTCACCCCAGCCAGGCCTAGCTCACTGTGAACATTTGATGAATATTAATTGAGGCGGAAATTAATTGGAACGATGAACTCCCAATGAGGGAGAAGGACAAGGACTGTGGGCATGTTACCAAGTGACATGTGATGGGTTTTCCTTTCTCCCTCGAAACCTAGAAGAAATACAGATTCAAGACCTAGTCATTTTCCCCTACTGGCAGCTCCATCTGGCATTCATGTTAAGAGGTATGTAATGCAACCATGTGTTTTGTAGCGATACAGAATCTGGCACTGGGTTTCCATAGGGGTCAGTCAGTGGAGAAGCCCTCCAAGTGGACTCCCACAGCTAGAGTGGCAAAGCGCCTTTACTAATCTTTTTTGTCTCTATGGGTTTAGCCTTTAGAATTATGGGACCAAGCCACAGCTCGGCATGCAAAAGCCATAATAATGATGATTTCATCTTAGGCTGTTTGTAGAACTCAAACTCTCCCGTGGAGTATGAGAGTTAGAGGAAAGACAGGTTACATAACAGAGAGAAGTAAACACAGATTGACTGGCTGTGCAATGTCTGGGGTTTTCATTGGTATGGTAGAAAAATATTTGCTCTGTGAAGAAAAGCAAGAGCGCCTTTTCATTATATCATTTTGGCAGTTTATGCTGAGGTCTCTTCTGACACTCAAACTATTAAACTGCCTGAATTTTTTTCTTCCAAGAGCAAAAAGGATTTGACACACATACAAACACTCTGTTTGTCTATCCTATATCTATCTAGAACTGCTGAGGTCTATTTTGTGATATACAGTTCTCCATAGTGTTTTTATTTAATAGTTAAGCTTTTATGTCCTATTGTCCTATATGTCACATGAAAAGACAATATTTAAGTATTTTTATAGTCATTTGTCAATGAGTCTTATTTTCTCAGTTGACCCTGACTGAACGTGTAACAACATGCAGACTCACTCAACTGCCTGTTTCCTGATAATTCCAGTGAGGCATTTAATGCCCCCCACCTTATCCCCATTCTTGTGCTCCTATCACACAATAATAAAATAAAGTTTGACACATAAAATAAAATAGAAATGATTATAATCCAGGGTTTTCAATAATAAAGATATATTTTTATTATTTTCTAAAAATTCAATAAACATGATGGAAATATTTTAATTCATCCAGTCACCCATTTATTAAGTCACTCAAGTGAGAACCCTCTGTCTTAGAAGTAACAAGGCACTTCAAGACTACAAGGTAACCATCAAAAACACTGAAATCTTAGTGATTTACCAAGGCGTCCTAAGAACACTCAGATCTGTCTTGATAGTTGACGTATAGAGAGGGAGAATATGGCTACTTGTGAGGCTGAGAGTTGATTTCACATTGACATAATTTGCTTTGAGGGAATCAGAACTGAAGTGAGCCTACTCTCAAACATCAGATACTTCAGTTGCCCCTTTTCACTTTCCTCAGGTGCAGGGGGGTATTCTAAAAGATCTATGAAAAATAAACAAGCAAAGAGTACCACTTTTGCTAGTCCCCCATGATTTGAAATCAGACACAGATACACCAGGACTATGCTCCCCATCTCTTTTCATTGTAGATGGCTGTGCACTGTGTAATAATTTAGATCTCAATTGAACATATTGTTTAGCTTTCATGGGAAATCAATTTGCTTTCTACTTTGAAACAATATTTAGTTGTGTTTTATCCATCTATGCCTATAAGTATAAACCAATGAAGGATTCAGTAGAAAAGTTTTCAGATACTTAATTCGAGTAAATCTTCTATATGTTGGACACAAATTGAAAGTTTATATAAGACCCAATAAATTAGCATAATGACCAATGTTATATATCTATAATCCTTAAAAAATATGTATAGAAAGATATAGTGGATATCCTCACAGGTATTTCCTAGGCATTCACAGCTCAATATGTATCAAACTGAACTCTTTACTCCATCTCCCTCCAACCAAACCTACATTCCCTAATCTACCACCCTTCACCCAGTTAACTAATTTAAATATTGGGAATAAGATCCTTGCTTCCCTTTGTGCCAAGAGAAATTGTACCAAGATTTCTTCTACCTTTTCACCAAATCCATTTCTTTTTCTTCCCTGTCCTAGAGCTAGACTACATTTCCCAGACCTCTGCAGTAAATTGTGAGCATGGTAGTAAGTACTAGTGAATGAAAAGTATGTTGAAGTGTTATGGGCCATAATAAGATAAAATGTTTTCCTGTATAATTCATATATATTGTTCAAATTTAAGGATGAAAACGGAGAGATGTTGTGTAGACAATGGAACTTTAGTAAAGCAATAAAAATAGAACACTACTGGGACAAACACACTTGTTTTACTTCCTTGTGGAAGAGTGGTCTCATTAATCTTTTTTCTTCCAATGATATTTCTCCTCTACTTATCCTTCTACATCTGTTGCGTTTATTACTAGAATATTGGTATTAACAATAGCTAACTCTTAACAAGGTCTTCCAGTGTGTTAAGGATTTTTCTAAGACATTTACATCTTATAATATATTGGGTTGATGCATAAGTTTGTAGTATTTTTCGCTTGCTCATGGAATGCAAATGTTGCCCGATAGTCTTTCTGAATGTGGAGAATCAGCGTCTGCGCCTGTGAACGGTTTTATTGCCTCTTTCCTTTTGTTTTGTACTCCATATACTTGAAAAAGATTAAATTGGTTAAATCAATTATTATCATCCCTGACAATGTTCTCACAAATCACTCAGGTCAAAGTGGCCCTCTATGAAACGACTGAGCCATTTTCTTGCTGTGATTTCCCCAATGGCATTCTTCCCATACACAGAACAAATGTTTCAAGTCACCTCCACTGCCTTTACTCCTCTGTTAAACTCAAACAGAAAAATATATCAGAAGTGTTTTTCCACTTGACATTTCTTCTTCTTTGGCACACAAATAACACTAACAGTATTCAAATTTGCAAAATGCAAGGTGTATTCACAAGCACAAATGACAAACTCTCAACATTGCAGTGTTGCCATGCCTAAAACAAACACTATGAACTTATGCATCAAGCTAATATATTTGTTAATTACGGTCTCTCTTTATTTATAACATTTCTATTTTGAAGAATTGACCAATACAGTATATTAAATAATCTCTCCTACAACATAAGTTAGAAATTTTGGATAAAGTATTACAAATTTCATTTAGAGTCACAGCTGAGTTTGCAAGCAAGTGAAGAAACACATAGACACAAAAAATGTAGGAGAAATAAAAACGAGAGTACAGTAGTGTCCCCTAATCCATGGGCATATATTCCAGGACTTCCAGTGGTGTCTGAAACTGTGGATAGTACTGAATCCTATTTACACTGTTTTTTTTCCTATACATACATTTGAAAAAGTTTAACTTAAAAGTTAAGCATAGTAAGAGATTAACAACAATAACTAATAATTAAGTTATTATTATTAAAGTATTAAGTAAAATAAGAGTTACTTGAACACAAGCACTGAAATACTGTAGCAGTCAATCTGATAATCAAGACAGCTACTAAGTGACTTATGTGCAGATATCATATAGAGAATGGATATGCTGGACAAAAGGATGATTCAAATCCTGGGTGGGATGGAGCAGGATGATGTGAAATTTCATTGTGCTAGTCAGAATGGCATGCAATTTAAAACTTATAAATTCTTTACTTCTGGAATTTTCCATTTAATATTTTTGGACAGCAGCTGACTGTGGGTAACTAAAGCTGCAGAAAGTGAAATTGTAGATAAGCAGGAACTACTGTATTAGTGGACAGGTACTATAGTATATGATATATACCCTTAAAGGATGATCTACATTGTCTCCCAGAATTTCCCTGCAGGATCGTGTTTGTTACCCACAGTAATAACCTGCTCAATAATGTACCCTTTATTGACTTTCTTTCCTTTCCTGTTTTCCCTCTCTCCTGCTGGTGAATCCTGCATTACTTATAAAATAAATTTTACTTATACTCAAGTCCTTGACTCAGGGTCTGCTTCTGAGGAACCCCAAACTAAAGTAGGCATTCACTTGTCTATTTATTTTTAGCATATTATGACATCAGCTACCTTAAATTATAATCTATATTGTATTATCTAATTACAATCAAGGTGGTCCTCACAAAATTGTCAAATACCATATGAGATTTCTGTTTTGAACTAATGACAACAACAGTAATAAAAATAATTCAAGCACAAATGAATAACGAGAAAATGGAAGTCCTCTATAAGAACAAATATAGACCAGATACAGTGGTTCATGTCTGTAATCTCAACACTTGGGGAGGCTGAGGCAGAAGAATTCCTTGAGCCCAGGAGTTTGAGACCAACCTAAACAACATAGAAAGACGTCCTCTCAGCGGGCTCAGTGGCTCAGTCTGTGATCCCGAGCCTTTGGGAGGCTGAGGTGAGTGGATTGCCTGAGCCCGCGGGTTCGAGACCTGCCTAGGCAACTTGGCGAGACCTCATCTCTACAA
This sequence comes from Carlito syrichta, assembly GCF_000164805.1. Classification (NCBI taxonomy): domain Eukaryota; kingdom Metazoa; phylum Chordata; class Mammalia; order Primates; family Tarsiidae; genus Carlito; species Carlito syrichta. The sequence continues at coordinate 401,541 of NW_007246143.1, read as the reverse complement.
TAAATCAAAAAATTAGCTGGGCGTGATAGCGCGCCTGTAATTCCGGCTACTTGGAAGGCTGAGGCGGAAGGATCGCCGGAGCCCAGCAGGTCGAGGCAGCGGTTGCCAGGAGCGGCCACTGTCCTCCAGTGTGGGCGACAGAGTGAGACTCCAACTCAAAAACAAAAAAGAAAAAAGAAGAAAGAAAGACGTCCTCTCTACAAAAAAATATTTTAAAAATTAGCCAAGTGTGGTAGCATACAGCTGTAGTCCCAACTACTGGTGGGGGGAGGGGTGCTGAGGTGAACGGGTCACCTGAGCTCAGGAGATTGAGGCTGTGGTGAGCTGTGATCATGCCACTACACTCCAGCCTAGGTGACAGAGTGAGACACCAATTCAAAAACAAACACAAAACCAAAAACAAACCAACCAACCAACCAACCAACCAACCAACCAACCAACCAACCAGCCAGGGATTGAATACAATGACAACCAATTCGGTTTGGCTGGAAGTCAACTGCGAAGATGACCTGATAGACTTTTTGAAATATAGATTTATATCTGTACACTCTGATGATGAAGTATGACTTAGGTATATTATGTACATTTGAGAACAACCAACAGCAGAAAATTGGATAAACAAGTTCGGAGTGGAGTGAGGTAATTTAGAGAAGATAGATTTTAACAATTCTAATGAGTATCATCAGAGAGATTTGAGAATAAGTTGTATCTACAAAAATAAAATCTGTCTACTATGAAAAGGAGTACAAATAAGAACAATCTAGAAATTCAAAATATTATTGACAAAAATGTGCCATTAATAAAAGAAACTAGAATACAATAACCAATGAAATCCTCTGTAACATAGAGGAGAAATACAAAAATGTAAAAATATGATAAAAAGGTTGGCCTATGCTAAGTTCCTGGAAGTAAGACAGAGGTAGCAGAGGGAACAAAATTAGGGTAAAAAATAGTAGAATATTTCCCAGATCTGAAGAAAAATCGGAAAGTTCAGATAGAAAGGACCTTCCTCTAATGTCCAGCAAGATAAATTAGGCATATTATTATGAAATTTCAGGATGTCAAAGATAAAGACAAGAACATACAGTATTTTAGAGAAGAAAAAATGTGTTACCTATAAAAGCTCACAATAAATGGTATTAGTTTTTATAAGGCAATTTAAAGTAATGCCTTCTGATGTGATGGAAAATTATTTTTTGGCATTTTTATTTTTTATTGTGGTAAATTACACATCACATAAAATTTGCCATCTTAACCATTTTTAAGTGTACGGTTAAGTGTTGTTAGCTATAATCACATTGTTGTGCAACTAATCTCCAGAACTCTTTTCATCTTGAAATATTGAAACTCTGTACCCATAAAACCAGTGGTCCTCAACATTTTTGGCTTCTCCTTTTTGAGATCTGGGGAACCGAATTCATGAAATACAATGTTTCCACAGATGGGGAGAGGGGGATTCATCAGGCACCATATTCTCATAAGAAATGCACAACCTAGATCCCGCACATGCGCAGTTCACAATACAATTCGTGCTCCTACGAGAATCTTAACGCCGCAAATGGTCTGACCTAAGTCAGAGCTCAGGTGGTAATGCCAGTGACGAGGACTGGCTGTAAATACAAATGAAGTTTCACTGGTTTCCCTGCCATTCACCTCCTGCTGTGCGGCCCAGTTCCTAACAGGCCATGACTTGTACCCATCTGCTACCTAGGGGTTGAGGATCCCTGCATTAAACTCTTCATTCCTACCTCCCCTTAGTTCCCAGAAACCATTCTACTTTCTGTCATTATAACTTTGACTACTCTAGGTATTTTATATAAGTGGAATTATACAGTATTTTTCCTCTTGTGTCTGGCTTATTTCATTTAGCATAATGTCCTCAAGTTTCATCCGTACTGTAGCATGTGACAGGATCTCTTTTTTAAGGCTGAATAATATTTAATTGCATGTATGTATCACATTTTGTTTATCATTTATCTACTGATGGACACTTGGATTGCTTCTATTTTTTAGCTATTGTGAACAATTCAGAAATGAATATGGGCATACAATCATCTCTTTGAGATCCTGCTTTCAATCCTTTTGAATATATATCCAGAAGTAGAATTGTCAAATTTTGTGTTATTTCTGTGTTTTAATTTTTTGAGGAAGCACCATACCCTTTTTCATAACAATTAAATACTTTTACGTTCTCACCAATAGTGTGCAAGAATTTTGGATTCTCTACATCCTCCTTGTTATTTTTTGTTTTGTGTTAACAGCCATCCTGATGATGGGTGTAAGGTGATATGTCATTTTAATTTTAATTTTTGTTTCCCTAATGATTAGTGATATTGAGCATAATTTTATTTGCTTGTTTGCTATTTGTGTAACTTCTTGGTTGAGGTGTCTACTCAAGTCTTTTGCTCATTTTAAAATTGGATTATTGTTGCTGTGTTGTAGGATTTCTTTATATATTTCATATATTAACATTATATTGGACATAAGATTTGCAAATATTGTCTACCATTTTATAGGTTGTCTTTTTTACTTTGTTGGTTGTATCCTTTAATGCACAGCAGTTTTTTAAAAATTTTGATATAGTCCTGGAGAATTATTTTGAGCCTAGAATTCTAAACACATTTACAATGTCAATCATTTGTGAAGGCAAAAAATGATATTTTTCAGTTTGCAAAGATTTAGATAATTTGTCATTATTCTGAAAATACTTATTTAGGTTTGTGGTCAATTAACATGAAGTCAGGAAGAGGGGGTTTCTAAGGATATAATGATAAAAGGTAATACTAAAAAGAAATCACCAGGATGCAGAATATGGCTGACTCAGCAAGTAGTAGTATGGTTAAGAGGCTGTATGATCTTAGTTACATGGCGATGAATATATATATATACACTCATTAAGAAAAAAAAGAAAATCTCCAGGAGAAAATTATGTACAAGATAGTCATAACACAAATATGAAGTAAATTATCCCATGGTTTGATTTTAAACAACTGATATCATATAAGAAAAGAGACCCCAATTCAATCTTGGCAACTGGAACAGTGGTATAGGTTCTTAGTGCCAAAAGTTTTGTGGCATATATTTAAATGTCTTTTTCTATTGTGCAGTTATGCTCCTTGAGTCACAGGGAAATACGATTTACATCAATTATAACAGTATAGATATGTTTATTGGCGTTTGGTTGCCAGAATCATTCTAGTACACTTAAATATAGAATGGCATAGCTGACAGAGGGCTGGGAGGTGGAGGAAAGATGAAAAGTGGAGACAAGAGGAGTGGAGGCTAAATTTCTTAACTTGTATAGTAAAAAGTTGACATACACTATGTAAAGTCGCTCGATCAGCAAGTAGAGCTTTAACTGCATTAAAAATTACAATCCGGCCAGGCTCGGTGGCTCAGCCTGTAATCCCAGTACTTTGGGAGGCCGAGGTGAATGGATTGCCTGAGCCCGCGGGTTCGAGACCCGCCTGGGCAACTTGGCGAGACCTCCCTCATCTCTACAATAAATCAAAAATGAGCCGGGTGAGGTAGCGCGCGCCTGTAGTTCCAGCTACTTGGAAGGCTGAGGCGGAAGGATCGCCGGAGCCCAGCAGGTTGAGGCTGCGGTGGCTGGGAGCGGCCACTGCACTCCAGTCTGGGCGACAGAGTGAGACTCCAACTCAAAAAAAATAAATAAATAAAAAATAACAATAATAATTACAATCCAATAAGTACAAATTAAAACTAAAAATATAAATACAGTTGGAAAGGAGGATTGTGCAAAATTTCCTGTTTTCAATAGTAGAAATTTAATAAGCTGATCCTCCCTACCAAATGGAGTTATATTTTAGCAAATACTCCAAATTTTAAGGAATATAGGTCTGGTGAGATAGTTTGAGAAAGGGTTTTGGATTCAGACAAACTTGAATTTAGATCCCAGCTTTGTCAACTATTAGCTTTGTGACCCTGAGTAAGTTATATGAACTACCTAAGCTTTCTGTACTTCATGTGAAAAATGAGACAATACTGTTATATTTAACTATTGTGAGGTGAAGTCATGTAAAATTCCTAGCATGATGCTAGTAGTTGTTGCTTTTGTTAGAAATATATGGACTTCGCAGCAGCTTGGATGGATTTGGAGTCGATCATACTCAGTGATCTATCACAGAAACAAAGAACAGAGTACCATATGTTCTCACTCATAAGCGGACCTTGAACAATTATCATAATACTATAAGAAATAAATTGGCAGTAGTGGGAAACTGCCAGGGGTGGGGGGTGGGATTGGCAGTTGAGGGAAACTGCTAAGGGAGGGAGGGGCACACCTCATCGACAAGGGTACCTGCATAACCAATGTTTGTATACCTAGCCCCGAATTGTACCCCACATCTTTATAATTAAAAACTTTAAAAAAAAATAAAAGAGTTATCATCACCATCATTATCAGATGCCACTGCTAACTCAGCAGTAACTTTCTTTGTTTTTTAAACAGTTTTATTGACATATAATTTACATACCCTAAAATTTACCATTTTATGACTGTTGGTATATTACATTGTTAATATTTTTAAAAAGATATAAAAACACAAATTTGGTATTTTAACCATTTCTAAATGTAAAAGTCAGTGGTATTAATCATATATACAATGTTGTGCAATCTTTACCACCATTTCCAAAACTTTTCCATCGCCTCAAATATAAACCCTGTAAACATTAAGCAGTAACTTCCCATTTCTCACTTTCTCCAACCCCTGTTAACCTTTAATCTACTTTTTGGTCTATAAACGTATTTATTTGAGGTATTTCATTCATACAAATGAAATCATACAATGCTAGTCATCTTGTGTCTGGCTTATTTAACCTAATGTTTTCCAGGTACAGAAATATAGTTGGATAGAAGAAACAAGATCTAGTACATGTTAGCATAATAGGGTGACTGTAATTAACAATAATGTGTTTATATTTCAAAATAACTAGAAGAGTAGATTTGGAATAGTCCCAGCACAAAGGTATGATAGATGTTGAAGGTGATGCGTATTCCAATTACCCTGACTTGATAATTGTACATGATATGCTTGTATCATAATATCACATGCACTTCATAAATATATACAAACATTATGTATTAATAATAACTAAAAAAGAAAAAGATTTTATAAGAAACAAAAGCATTTTCAAAGTTAAGTCATGTTGAAGCATGAATCAGAACTTCATTTCCTTTTACGGCTCAGTAATATTCAGTTGTATGGATTTACTGCATCTTGTTTATCTATTCATCTGTTAACGAACACTTAGATTGTTTCCATCTTTTGGCTATTATAAATAATGCTGCTGTGAACATGGCTGTACAAATACCTCTTCAAGATCCTGATTTCAATTTCTTTGGGTATATACCTAGGAGTGGAATTGCTAGAACGTATGGGAATTCTGTAATTAGCTTTTTGAGTAACCACCAAACTGTTTTCCATAGTAGTTGCACAATATTTTATTCCCATCAGCAATGCATGAGGGTCCCAAATTTTCTGCAACCTCACCAACACTTGTTATTTTCAATTTTTTAAATTGCGACCATTCTCATGGGTGTGAAGTGCTTCAGTAGTAATCTACTAATCCAGGATTTCTCATGAATGTGAGATGTGACCAAGACAGCAGTCAATGAGGAGAGAACTATATTTTGGGATATTGCATTCCACTCTTGGTTCTAAAGAGACTATTGGTGGAATTTTCCTGTAATCTGTAGCCAAAAATATAGTCTCACTGTGCTGCAAAATTCTTGGGGAGGAATTTCATGTCCAAGAAGCTGCCTTAGTTTGCAAGGTTTTCAGTAGACTACATATATTTGGAAGCAAACAATCAGAGGAAACTATTGAACAAGCAGATAAAGGTCCAGCATAATAGCAAAATAAGAAATCACATTAAAAAAAATCAACTTAAGATGCTTATTAGAGGTTTGTGGAATGGGCATCTAAAATATATGATTCCTATAAAGACAAGCTTGTGATAATTGAAACTGGAAGAATACCTGAAGCAACAGCAAAATGATCCACTACATATTTAATAGGGTTTCAAAGTCCAGCACAAAAATTCAAAGTTTGTACACTATCAGATGGAACGTAAGCTTTTTCTTATTTTCTTTTACCGTTGGGTGCTGTTCTTTGTAACATTGAGGGTACATGCTACTCTGGGTAGATATATTGGGTTGATTTCATGTCAGATCAATGTTTATCTACCTTGTGGCACATAGAAAGTGAAAAATAATGTTCAGTGAGTACTAGAGTTGAAACAAAGAATAATCACCAAGGCCATAAATGTTGTGATATTTTCTTGTCTTGCCAATATGGCATGAACTGAGAACACCCTTCCTTAGTGATTTCTAACACACTGGCACAATATCTGCTTATATGAAGTTAAGGTAGTATGTTGTTTAAGTATTTGGATACTGTTAAACAGGCATACATACACAAACACCCACAGCCAATCCTTCCTTTACTGTGTAAAATCTTGTGAGTGGACCTATCTGATGCAATTAACAGAAATGTTTACATAGCGTGAACTAAGGTCTTGATTTGACAGATGGCATAGGCATATCTTGAAGCATCAACTTAGCTCTACCATTTAGCTATGTGATTCTGAGCAAGACATTGAATTTCTTTGAGTCTCAGTTTTCTCATCTGCAGTATAGAGACCATGACATCTATCTCATGATTGTGAGGATCTTATGAGTTCATATCTATGTGTAATGCAAGGCTTAGCACGATGCCTCACAGATCCCATAAGTGCACAATAATAAGAGAATTAATGTGTATTAACTCTTATAATAGTTCAGTAAACTGTACCTATTAACATAATTTTATATGTGTGAAAAATATGTGTCAAATGTCTTGTTAGAAGATACATACTGTGCTATTATTTTATATAAGTATACAAGAGTAACAAATATAATGATAAAATCTAGTTATGCTAAACTTAGAGTAATAATTTATTACTACAGAGAAACTAGAGAGGAAGAAATCTTTTACTCTGATGTGACAAGAGCCACCCAAAGATGGAATGAGTCAACTCTGGAATTCAAACATTCTCTGGAATGCTTTTAAGCATAGACAATGACTAGTTGGTGGGAACATTGTGGAAGATATTTAAACATAAATTACTGCCAAATTCTATTCCAACTCTGAGAACCAATACTTCATTTCCATTTCCGTTAATCCCTTGGTATCAGCAATGGATTCCTCATCATTCATCAACAGACCAAAAGATTTGGAAAACTTTATCATCAAACCTTCCTTTAAAAGGGCTACAGAAAGAACTTGATTCAAGTGTTTTTCTGATTGGTGGAGACTAGACTCCCTTGGGCTCCTTGAACGTCAGATATAACTTGATCTGTTTCCTGGGTTGTGTTCACTTCCTTTTCTGAGCTAAGGTTTCTCAACCCTTGATAGATGAAATATGGTTCCCTTGCTAAGGAAATGAAGCACACACACAAAAAACACCCACACAATAATCATTTCCTCTTCTGTCCTGGCTGCAATAAGCTGAGAGACAAACAGTAAAATATCAAACTAAAAATCTTTCAAGGATAAGCAACCGTGGGGGTTATGTTATTCTTCCTTATTTTTCCAGAGACAGAATGGCTGATGTAATAATAATTTGCAGTTAGAATAAGAAGTGCAGAGATGCATCAAAATATTAGCACAAAGCTAATTAACTTTTGGGAGCTTTATGGTTTCAGAGGCAGGCATAATTTTCATTTTCATCATAAGCAAAAAAATCAGTTACTGTTTCAGCTAACTTATTCCAATATTTCTTTTCAGTCCCCTTACTATAACAAATATTTTTAGAGAAACTTAGTTTCTATTTATTGAGTTCTTTTTGTATTCAAAAGGATAAGATGTAGCCCTGATCCTCAGGACCTTGCAGTAGTCTAGTGCTTAGTAATCAAGACATTGCAGGCATAGAATTTAGGTTTTAATCTTGATGCGCTGCATATTTTCTCTGTAACTTTGAATAATGTCTTTAACTTCTCTAAGCTTTAATTTTCTCATATTCAAATAGGGATAATAATACCTACTTAATAATGTTGCTGTATGGATTAAGGGAGATAATGTATGTAAAGATGAGACTATATAAAATCTAATGTGTTTGGCCTAAGTACTTATTCACGTCTTACTGAGTAAATTACTTCACCCCCTCTCTGCCACAGTTTCCTTATGTAAAGTGTCCATAATAATTGTACCAGTTGCATAAAGTTATTATAAATTAAGTAATATATGAGTACTTAAAACAGTGCATCAAAGACAGAATATGCTCAATAAGAGTTGGTTATGGTTATTATCGCCATTATTATTACAATGATTATTACCACCACTCCTTGAATTTATGAGAAATAGATTGTCCAGAATGATCAAGATGTAGGGCTTGAGTTTGCTCTTTAAAAAAGGGAAAATTTTTATTTAGATGAAAAGTGGAAAGTGATGAAAGAAAAGTGAGTAAAAACTCATAGATATAAATGAACATAGCTATTCTTGAGAGCAGCATGATTGGCGAAGTCAGAATGTCTTGGTGGGAAGCAGTGTCGGGTCATTGATTTGGGGTTTAATTCTAGAGGACTCAGTAAGTCAGGCAGAGGAAGTCAAACTTAAGTATTATTATTTTTTCTTTGCTTTTTAAAATCCAAGGCCTTTTCTTTATAGCTGTACTCTGAAGTTTGTTAAAGAACCACTAGACAACCCCCAAAACTCTCCCCATTCCAGAGTGCTGCAATACTTCTGAATCCTCAAAATGGTGTGTAGGTATCCCAAACTGCCTTAGTCCTAGAAGACTGTCCACAGCTCATTGATCCCAAGAATTAGATACTCACTCAAACTGACTCAGCCAAATAGGGAGGTTTCTGAAAGGACACAACATGCCTCTCACCAACTCTTCAAGGTTTGGAGATGAAGAACTGAGTCCCTTGGAATCTGGAAACTGAAAACCATGAAGCATGTCACTCTCTTTTTGTCTTCTGGAGTCCCAGGACTTATGTCTGGTTTTTCCCTGGAAATCCACTCAATTTTTCCTGCTTTTGTCTACAGATTGATTCTCTCTCTACAAACTCATGGTTCATAGCTGCACCTGAACCCCAGTTTGAATGTGGTAATCTTAGTTACCAAAATGCTGATTCTAGTTATGATTTTACATATCTTTCCTGTTTAAATGTCTATCATCACTAATTGAATTCAACACTAAGAGTCTCAATTCCCATGCTCAAGAGATAATTTGACTGGTTGGCCCAGTCTGGGTCAGGTGTCCATCTGTGGTCAAATTGTCTATGAACAGAGATTTGAGTTGTATGGCATATTAAGTTGAGGAGTAAGAAGTAAGGAAATGATTAGCAAAATGAAACATAATTTTGATTACATATCTGGGTTGGGGCTGAGGCAGTCCAGCATAAACTATGAAAAACTTGGGTAGAGACTTTCTTATCCATCGTGGTCTTCCAGTGTTTTTCACATAATAGTCACCCAAACAAATTGTATTAACTTGAGTTCTCCAGAGAAACAACCAACAGGATAGATAGCTATAGATATATGAGGAGGTGTATTATGGGTAATTGACTCACACAATTATGCGGACCAAGAAGTCTCATAATCTGCCATCTGTGAGTTGGAGAAAAAGAAAAACTAGTGGTGTAATTCAGTTTGAGTCTGAAATCCTGAGAACCAAGGGATCTGATAGTGAAACTCTGAGTCTAAGGCCAAAGCCCTGAGACCCAGGTGGGAGAAGATGGACACCCCAGCTCAGGAAGAGAAAGAGAATTTTCTCTTCTTCCATCTTTGTGTTCTGCTTGTATCCACAATGGATTGAATGATGTACATCCATGTTGGTGAGAGTAGATTTTCTTTACTGAATATACTGATTCAAGTTCTAATCTCTTCCAGAAATGCAGACTCATGCAGAAATAATGTTTTACCAGCTAACTGAACAACACTTAATCCAGCCAAGTGGGCACATAAAATAAAGCATGACATAAATGCTTATTGCACTGAATAGAGACTTAAAAAGAAAGAGTGCATCAGAAATTCTGAATCTTTTTACCCTACTTCATAGTAGGTACACATCCCAGCCTCTGCATTGGTGTTACACTCAAAACTATTGTCACATAAACTGCTTGAGTGATTAAGAAAGCCCAGGCCAAGTCTACAAGTGTTTTACAATTGATTTCCTCAAGGCGGTGATTCATGTAGTTTGAAAGTCCTAACTTTCAAATTCTCTGTGGAGTACAGTCCCAGAAATGTGTTCACAGTCAAATTTTTCTGTATATTTGTATTAAGGCTAAGAACAGTCTCTTTTACTTAAGCAGAATATCATTTTGTTTGATCATTTCTTAATTCCGTACAGTTTCAACTCATCTGACAATTGGCCTGTAGTAGAAATAGTTTATGGACTGGCTAAGAAAAACCAATTCAGAAGATCAAATAGCAGATGTCAAGACATCAGATGTGAAGTTTTAAAAAAGAATTAATAAGCATTCTTATTTATAAAAGACTTGCCTATTTTTCTTTTTTTCTTTTTTAAATTTTATTTTAAAATTGTGGGGTACAATTCAGGGTTAGGTATACAAATATTCATTATGTAGGTATTCTTGTTGATGAGGAGTGTCCCCCCCGCACCAGGCAGATCTCGACTACTGTCAATTTCTCCCTCCCCACTCCCCCCGGCCCCGCAGTCTCCCGCCACTGTCAATCCTTTTCATGTAGTATTATGGTAGTTGTTCAAGGCCCACTAATGAGTGGGAACATATGATACTCAGATCTTTGTTTCTGTGAAAGATCACTCAGTATTATAAACTCTAATTCCATCCAGGTTGTTGTGAAATTCATGATTTTGTTCTTCTTTATGGTTGCATAATATTCCATCGTGTATATGTACCACATTTTTTTATCCAGTCCTCTTTTGATGGACAGCATGGTTGGTTCCATGATCTTGCTATTGTGAACAATGCTGTGATAAACATACATGTGCAGGTATCTTTTTTATAGAATGATTTGAGTTATTCCGGGTATATTCCCAGCAGGGGGATTGCAGGGTCATATGGAAGGTTGATATTTAGAGCTTTTAGGAATCGCCACACTGATTTCCACAGAGGCTGTACTAGTTAACACTCCCACCAACAGTGTAGATGTGTTCCCTTTTTGCCACATCCTCTCTAGTATCTGTGATTTTTCGAGTTATTGATGATGGCCATTCTGACTGGAGTTAGGTGGTATCTCAGTGAAGTTTTCATTTTCATCTCCTTGATAACTAGTGAGGCTGAACATATTTTCTTGTTTCTGTTGGCTACCTGTATGTCTTCTTTTGGGAAGTGTCTATTCATATCTTTTGCCCACTTTGTAATGGGGTTGTTTGTTTTTTTCTTTTCAGCACGTTTAAGTTCCTTGTAGATCCTTGATGTTAGGCCTTTGTCAGACATGGAGTTGGCAAATATAAGAAAAGGATTGACAGTGGCGGGACACTACGGGGGGGGGCAGAGAGTTAGGATTAATGATAGTCGATATCTGCCTGGGATGGGGGGGTACACCTCATGAACAAGGGTACCTTCACAATGGATATTTGTATACCTACCCCTTAACCCTTAACTGTACCCTACAATTTTAAAATAAAATTTAAAAAGAAAGTTATAATTGATGGAACATAATTGAAACTGTAATTTTACAGAATGCTTTGTAAATCACAGTTTGATGTTAATCAATAGCAAACCTCAATGCTTATGCTTATAAATACAGACTGTAAAAACTGAGGAGATGAGCTGGACTTGAGATCTATACTGGCTTGTCTCCCTGAATTCCAAATTCAGAAATAAACTTATTTCCCCCCCACCAAAAAAAGAATTTTGCAGTGAGATGTTTAAACACCCTGAACATTATGCTACAATGCTTTAAGTTTTACTTTTAAATTTCATTTGCATCCTGAACCATTTAAAGTCCAAAATTACTAAGTAGAATGACATTATAGCATGCTTTTGCTAATACACATTTTGTATCTGTAGGCCCTTGTGATATTATGCTTATATGGAAACCTCCAGTTCAATGTTTTTCTTTAACTTTTGGCCTGGTTGTCATTCTGTGACCTTGAGTCCTGATGGTCTTTTGTAAGCGACTTAATTGAAAGTCTGTTCTTGTATGTGCTTTGCCCTTTGAGCATACTGATAGGAGCTTTCTGGAATGAACCAAATGCACTATCTTATGGCAGGCCTGTAACTTCTTTCTTCTCTTCATAGCTCTATGGAGATAAAGCAACTAATATTTTGAGTGACCTTATGCGCCAACAGTTCCCATCTGTCGTGGACTGAAATTACCATCTAAGTTCTTGCCATCTGAAGATCTGCAGGGTGCCCCTTGATCTGTCAACCAAGCACAAGTAGTTAACACAAATAGCACACAATTTTAAAGACAGACAGGCTGGTAGAATCAGACTCCATTTGCTCATTCTTTTACCACTTTATAAAACTAAGCTGTTCCCGTCTACTGCCCTCAGACAGAGGCCTAGTTTAAATTCTAGCAAACCTGATCTCAGGCACTTGCCAGCAAAGTCTCACTCTTGTTAACTGATACTGGTAATGAAGTGCATGTGAAACCAAGCTTCTTATGTGCAATAGGTATTTACATTTTCAGAACAAGTTCTTTCATTTTTTCAAATTAATGTTTTTTAATCATAATAATCTGTTTATTGTTGAAGTATTGGAAAACATACAAAAGAATAAGGAAGGAAGGAATAGTTACTCAAAATGCTGATACTTACAGATAACTAGTGTTAACTTCTTACCATATTTTGTTTCAAACTAGAGGTTTTACTCTGCACACAATTTTTATAACATTATATCATAAATATATTCATTTAAAGGAATATTTTTAAAAGTATTATTTTTATGAATGCACATTAGCCCATCATCTTAATATACTGTAATTATTTTAGTTTATTATAATAACATTCATCTAATATTGGATTTTGTACATTTAGGTTTCCAATTATTCACAATGATAAATAGCTTTCCCAGAATATTCATTGGTCTCTCTAACTATTTCCTTAAGATAGGAATCCATGTTTATCTTTTAAGTTCTGAATAGGCAGATGAGGTATGCCCCTCTTTCCCCTAGCAGTTTCCCTCAACTGCCAATCCCACCCCCACTCCCCTGACAGTTTCCCACTACTGCCAATCTCTTTCTTATAGTATTATAATAATTGTTCAAAGTCTGCTTATGTTCTTTGTTTCTGTGATAGATCACTGAGTATGATCGACTCTAAATCCATCCAAGTTACTGCAAAGTCCATATGTTTGTCCTTCTGTATGGCTGCATAATATTCCATTGTGTATATGTACTGCATTTTTAAAAATCCAATCCAGCTTCTATGGACAACATGGTTGGTTCCATGTTTTTGCTATTGTGAATAGAGCTGCAACAAACATACATGTGCAGGTATCCTTTTTGTAGAATGATTTGAGTTCTTCCGGGTATATTCCCAATAGAGGAATTGCTGAGTCATATGGAAGGTGAATTTCTAATTCTTTCAGAAATTGCCACACTGTCTTCCAAAGAGGTTGCACTAGTTTGCATTCCTACCAGCAGTGTAGAAGTGTTCCTTTTTCTCCATATCCTCACCAGCATCTGTTATTGTCACCCTTTTCTTAAAGAGAGTCTCCAAAATATGTTGGCTTCAGGGTCTCACAAAATCCCATAGACAGAGATACACTTAGATACACTAAGAGCATAAATACAGCTTCCAGAGGTTCTTGGCTAGGAAGAAATCATTAAAAACTTCAAGTTTAGGTCAAAGAGGCAAAATATTGCTAGATTGTAGTTTGTGAAACTGGTATATGCACTACTCTCAGTACCTTCCACTCAGGTAACAGACAATCATTTCCTTCAGAAAAATCCTGGGTCATTGTCCTTTTAGAGGACAATGCTTAGCTTGTGTATCCAAAGCAGCAACTCAGGACCCAGAGACATAAAGGGCAAGATGGACAGAAAGAAGAGAGTGCCCAGGTGGAGGACCTGATAGAGAGGGTACAGTTGAGGTCTGATTTAATTGATGTAAAGGAAAATAGATCTTAGTGTTTATGTGTTTTGAGAGGCACAATATACACAAGGGGATCCCGTAGAGCAAATTATAAATAAATTAGACAGTTTATCAAGGACTTTACACTCAATGTGATGGGTTATGTGTCTTGCAATGGCTGAATTGGCTTAGTTTAATCTCTGACTCAGCTTCCATCTGTGGTCAGGTTCATCAGATGGGGGTTCACAAACATTTTTTTGTACAATGAGCCTCTTTGACATGTGATAAAGGTCATAAACCCCCTTCTCAGAACAATTGTTTTTAAATGCAAATTATTTAGGATTGCAAAGGACACCAATGATATTGAAATACAGTTATCAAAACACTTAGAAAAATTGTTGATATAGTGAGATAGTTTTTCTTTATTAATGTGTCAAAAAAACAACAACACCCAGATCTAGTAGTAAGTCTGTAAACTGTCATGGTTTCAATGTAACGATGAACATAAACACTGTTTGAGGTGTGTGCAACAATTGTAACATGATATGAAAATATCTGTGATTTCTATTGATGACAAAGTCACAGATACAGCCAATGCCATGTGGTTTCTTATCTACATTCTTATTTGAAAGAAATACTAGATTTCATTTAGATGTTTGTGAAAAATAAAGATGTGATTTCCTCCAGTTTATGTTCACAAAACCTTGAATTTTATCCAAAGATCTCTGCTGGCCAGTACACATGCAATTTCAAATTTCTAATTGCTTAGAGCAGGTATGAAAGCTCCTGTTATGGGCTGAATTATGTCCCTCCAAAGTTTATTGTTGAAGTTTTAACACCCAGTACCTCAGAATGTGACTGTATTTGGAGATAAGGGCTTTAAAAAGAGGTAATTAGGGCAAAATGAGGTCATATAGGTGGGTCCTAATCCAGTATGACTGGTGTCCTTATAAGAAAAAGAAGTCTGGACACAGCCACACACAGAGGGAAGACTATCTGAAGATACCAGAAGAAGAGGGTCATCTACAAGCCAAGGAGAAAGGTCTTGAAGAAACCAACCCTACTGATACCTTGAGATCAGACTTCTAGTCTCAAGAACTGTGAAAAAACACATTTCTTTTAAAACCAGCCAGACTATAGTACTTTGTTATGGCATTCCTGGAAAACTAATACAGACCCTGAGCCAGTACTGTAAGAGTAGAGGAACTACATTGAGATGTCTGCCTTCTAGTTGATTAGAAAGGAAAAGTTTAAGAACAAGGACTCAAACCCAATATGGAATTCCAATTTTTATTCTTACTGTCAGTGTGGTATTAGTTTTGTTTTCAGACTTCTACAAGTCCATATTCTTTTTCTTCTTCTTCTTTTAACATGTGTATGGCAGAAAGAAAAATAATAAAACATCACATACCCAACATCCAGCTCAAGAAATAGAACGTTAGTATCAGAGAAGCCCTTATATGTTTCTTCCTAATCACATTTTTCTCCTTCTCCTCCTCACAGAGATAACCACTATCCTGAATGTTATGCTAATCATTTATTTGTTTTTCTTTATAGTTCACCACTTATACAACCCTAAACAATCTATTGTTTAGTTTTCCCTGCTTTTGAATTAGAAAAAGGAGATAGTTTTGTACTTGTCAGTCATTAGCTAAGGGTTGTCCCTAAAGGACATCAATTCACAAGTCCTTCCTGTTCTTTATAGGAACAGACAAAAGTGGAGCTCTGGCAGCCTGAGGGTGCCAGACATTTAGGTGCTGGCTGTTGGAAGGGAAAGCATACTGGAGACCCTTGTGCAGAAAACTGGTGAAGGATGAGGGAGACATAGGTGGAGTCTGTGGTATCTGTTGACTATTATAGCTTCCTAAATGAGCCTTCCTGCCTTAGTTTTTCTCCCATAGAATCCACTTTTCACTCACAATTACTCACTAATTCTTATACACAACAAATATTTATTGAATACGAATGACCTGCCAAGAATGACCCTTGCCTCACAGATCCTAAAGTTTAGCAGGGTAGACAGACTGTAAGCAAATAATTACAACCAGGATCCATAATATGAATAGGAAGTAGGATTTTTGTGTTATGGGAGCATATGTGCAGGAAAAGTCTACCAAGATTACTCAATTGAGTCCTGAGTGAGTTATCTAAACAAAAGACCAAAGGAAGGGAGCTGGAGTGAGGGATGAAGGTAGGGCAGAGCATTCTAGGCCAAATTTCAGAGTTGAAAAGAACATTTCAAATAAGAGAAAGTACCAAGATCAATGCCCTGGTTGTCTGGAGCAACATTCTCAAAAATTGTGCCACTAATAAAACTTATTATGAAGTGGTCTGTGGCTAGAATTGGGTTTGAGAGACAATTGGGAAGTTAGAGCCTTGAGAGATCTAAACTAGGAGAAATGAATAAATGCTTCAGCTTGAGCAGTGTTTGAGAAACGATCCCTTTTTCACTGAATTGTAAGAGACATGATCAATAGAACTAGCACTCTGTAGTGGAATGATTTTATACATAATCTATACTTTTTGGCAAGTGTCTGAAATGTGGCCTGTCTGAAAGCAAGAAAGATCAATTACCCCATTAATTATTTAGAACTCTGGTCACTAATCTAATCGCTTCTAATCATTTCTTGATTTGAAACTACAACTCTTTCTTCTATCAGAGTCATCATTATCTATCATTGAATGCACTTGAATTTCAACATGAACTTTGGATTTCCTATATTTTATATGCCAAGTCAGGTATAGAAGCTTGTGTAAATTTTAATATATTAACTTTCATATCAAAGTAAATAGCCTTGCTTTGATTTCAAATGTGCATCTATGTGTGATCTCAGTAGCACCCCAAGGTTCCTCATCCCTTTGACCTGTGGGTAAACTCCTTTATGTATTTTCTCATCTTCTAGAGAGTCCCAGGTATTATTTTGAGAAAGTCATGTAACCTTGATGATTAATTATACTTAAAACTCTTTTTATATGACCTTAGGTGAACACTATTTTATTATTTTGTTTTAACTCCTTTATTCAATTTTTTTTACATGCATTTCTCCAATTTTACCCTTTTGCTTTCCTCAAGTTCCCCTTGCTACTTCCACACCACATATCTCAGCCTTCTGTGACACAAAAATATCTTTTCCTCCTTTATGAAAAGAAATCTCCTCTCTCTTTCCAAAAGGAAAACAGGCCAGGTGTGGGGGCTTATGGCTGTAATCCCAGCAGTTTAGGAGGCAGAGGCTAGAGGATTGCCTGAGCCCAGGGATTCGAGACTGGCCTGGGCAATATAGTGAGACTTCATCTCATTTCCCTTTTTTATTTTTTGATGCTAGTCAAAAAATAAAAAAAAGGAAAATTTTTATTTTCTCTTGAATACCAGAGTTCATCTCCTCCAGGACCTCAGCCTCTTTGTTTTGTCTTCATTTCTTACTTCCCATGGCCTTCTTTCCCTCAGTCTAAAGATATTATCATATTCTTTCCAAAACATTTCTCAGCCTCTAGATCTCCTGTGTGATTAGCTCTCTATTAACACCCTTTCACCTCCATAGGTACTGTCAGAATAGTCTATACTCACCTTCTCTGTGTCCACTTCTATTCACTTTTCCAATCTACTTCAAACTCATGTCCTTCAATATGTTTCCCCCTCTCAGTGCACTGTTCTTTATTAATACTTCACTTTAGTACTTGCTGCCTCTGAAACCTAACTTCCCACTCACTCTTCAAGCCATTTCACTTCTATGCTGAAATGCCACCTACTACGTTGGTTTTCAGCCTTGGCTACATGTTGGAACCACCTAGGAAGCTTTTGAAAATCTCAATCTCCAGATCAATTACAACAGAAACTTTGGGGGTAATGGGGCCCGGGCATTAGAAGTTTCCATATCTCCCTAGGTGATTCCAATATGCAGTCAGAGTTAAGAACCTGTGAACTAATGCCTTATCTCTGGCTATTGTGTCCTTTAGTAAAGTCTCTGACAGGGAGGCAGTATGATGTTGGAATCAGAAAAATTTGAGTTTGTATCCTGGTCACACCACTTACTATTTATGTGACTTTCAGAAAGTGATTTAATCAATGTCTGTGCATCTCATTTTCCTCATATGTAAAGTTAGAATATCAATATGTAACACTTTTTGTAAATATTAAATGAGTTCGCGTATACAATTATGCAGTACATGGTTGGTCCTCAGGACATATGTTTTCTATGGCTCTCTGACTGCTCCTTCCCTTCTCTCACTGATACTAAGTGTTCTTGCTTCATCCTTCTTCCCTCTTTTCTCTTCCTATATCTGTAGCACCTAGGGTTCCTACTTCACAAACCACAGAAAACCAACCTACTAAAAAATATTGGCTATCTCCCAGTATCTCTGGGAAAGTTGGAAAACAAGGTCTAGGTCAGAGAACAGGCAAGACTGTAGGGAGGTTACATAGCTGGGAGTCTGGCCAAAAATCACTCAGCAGAACCAGTGTGGTGAAGACAACACTGCTACTACCACTGAAACTGTTGTGGGGACTGCAGATTCTAATGAACACTGGGTCCTGCTGTTGCCATCACTGCAAGAGAATTCTCATCTGGCTTTGCGTTTTTGCATCATTAATTCCATATTCAAACCCCAGAGCAGATTTGTGCAGGTTTGTCTCTTTGGTCAAAGCTAGGTCTCACAACTGTATCCTAGCAGCAAGAGAGACAGGAAAGCAAGTATTTGGCCTTTTTTCCCCTTCTGTAGTGGGAAGTGGGTTCTACCTACCAACAAGACTTACACAGTGGGGATATTCTTCAGTGTGAGATGGGTACTTAAAAATGGCACAGATGTGTTGGCCAGATGCGGTGGCTCATGCCTGTAATCCTAGCATTTTGAAAGGCCATGGCAGGAAGATTGCTTGAGCCCAAGAGGTCAAGACCAATCTGGGCAACATAGTGAAAACTTGTCTCTGAAAAAAATCAAAATATTAGCTGGGCATGGTGACGTTTGCTTGTAGTTCCAGTTACTCGGGGTGCTGAGGTGGAAGGATCACCTGAGCCCAGGAGGTTGAGGATGTGGTGAGCCATGATTGGGCCACTGCACTCCAGCCTGGGCAGCAGAATGAGATCCTGACTCAAAAAAACTTGGCAAATGTTCATGTCAGTGTCCTACCAACACCTGAAACTTAATGTGCCCCGATCAGTATGAATTCCAACCCCCTCCACCTACCCAAACTGGGCTCGCCAGTTGGTTTCCTTACTCAGTTAATGCACAATTTTCTGATGGTTCTTGAATTATTGTCATACTCTGTGGGTTTTCTTCTCTCTTTCTTTAGACTAGATGCTACTCAAACCTTTTACGTCTATATTTCTCTGCACGAAATGTGCATGATGGAAGCCTTCTCTTACTTCAAGATCCATCTCAAAAGTCGCCTCCTTCGTGGGCTTTCCCTGATGCTTTAACTAGGATGACTTTCTTCTTCCACTGTGTTTCCACAGCACTAAATTTTGCACTTATTTAAAAGCTTATATGTGACTCCTTACCCCTGTTAATTCTGAAATCAGAGACACATTCTATTTAATCTTTGCATCCTCATCACCTAAGTCCAATATGTGGTGCTTAGTAAGTCACTCAAAATATGATTAGTTGAGGTGCTTCATGCTAAATTATTTTCTACCATGGATTATTACACATATTGCCAAATGGAAAATACCATTGAATATAAGATGCATTGTTATTTTATGATGTACTATTAGAAAAGAAAAACAAATTGCCAATAAAAACCATTCCACCATGGTCTATAGTTGCATCCTGATTTCAGAGATGTGAAAATTTAAAAAAAGTATGCCCTAGAATTGATGAAATATGGTAGTAATTATTGAGGTTTAATGGTTTAATAGCAATAGAATTTATTCTACAAAGCTATTAGTTATGGATAATTTGTAGTATATTAAAAAATGGAAATAATTATTTTGGGTTGGGTTCTCTCAAACTCTATAGCATGGATACTAATCCACTTATGCTTCATTTATTTTTTATGCTTATGCATTTGACAGATATATTTTCTGTTGTCAGAGCTATTGTCTTTAAGTATGATGATATTTATGGTACTATGATAATCTTCAGGTAATTATGGCTTGAATCTAAAATGTATGAGGTTTAAATTACATAATTTGAATGTCAGAGTTCTGCCATTAGAGTTTGGCTGTCTCACTTGTTTTCATTTTTTCCTTCCCTCTCTCATCTGATGTTCTGGGAGTGACTTGGGAGAGAAATACAGAGCTCCTGACTCCTGACCTAGTATACCGGGCAGTGAGGAAGAGAGGAGTCCCTGTGCAAATGGCCATACACAGTTCTGGTATAGACAAGTTACCTAGGAGAAATTATCTCATCAAGGATTCGCAAGTAGTTTGTGTAGTCTTTTCTAGGTAAAAAGAAAATGTTGTCCAGAGTGAAATCTGTTGCTGCTAACTCAGCTTAGCTTAGGCTGTTCTCATTCATCCCTCTGACAGCCTCAATTTCGCACAGATGATAAGAGGCAACACAGATATTTTAGCTCAATTCATCAAGAGCACTGAAACAGGAAAGAGATGAATGAATGGTGATATATTCCGTTAAAATGTTTTTTTAAAAATGTATCCTATAGCTTGATGTGTGGTTTTGCTTCAAAATTGTGAACAAATGGGAATATTTTTAACACAATGTTCTCTTTTCTTTTATTTCTCCCTTCGTTATAGGCCAAACCTAATGTATTCTACAAATACTTTTCGCCGGGTAAATAAGTATATAAGGCAGCATTGTGCCCAGAGTTCCTCTCCTTTAGGGGTGGGGAAAGGGAATTTATCAACCTTGTGTCCGTTCCATCCCCCATCCTTCCCACACTGATACTTAAAATAACTGTGGAGTCATTGTACCAGAGGCTCCCTTAGCCAGCAGGGTTTCATAACAAGGCGAGTAGGGAGCAGGCTCTTCTGGGTGAAGATGAAGCTTCATTGCTTATGTTTTGTTTAACCATAGTCATTTTGTCATTTAAGAAACCTGAGGCTAGTCTGAGGCTTTGTTTGCTTGACGGTTTGTGTGAATGGGCTCAGTGGATATATTAGCAAAAGCTCATTTAGCCAAAATGCCTATATGTTTTGGGAAGAAAAAAAGGCTTTTAAAAAAGACAAATGACTTCTGAAAATATTGACATTTTATTTCATTATTTAAATTCAGCTGCAAGTATCTGGACCCTTAGACTGGCATTTATTTTGCCTGATTTTTCCTTCACCAGAAAGAGAAAACACTAAGTATCACTCTCTCTACACTTTCACAAACAGCTTTCATAAGTGTAATAGCTGTTGACATCTGCTTAAATTTGGGAGTAATTTGTTTCTTACATAACAATATCTCAGAAAGCACCAGAGTACAGGAAAGAATGTGTTCTTCGAAAAGAAGGCTTTTAGTACGGGAATAAATTATTTAAATCACATTGCTTTTTGATGCCCAGAGGATTAAACTAAGGATGTAGGTACCTGGGGAATGACTAAAATGGGCTAAAGATTTAAGGTCCCTAGACTTCAGTTAGAAAACATCTTGAGTGCAATCTGTTATTTTGGAAGTGTTAAACTCCGTTTTATGGTTAACACATAAAGTTCATGTGATTTTATATTTTCAGTCTGTAACTGCAATGTCTTTTAAAAAGTCTGCAGACCAGTGTTTCTCCAAGTGTGATCCAAGACCAGTAGCATTGGCATCAACTGAAAACTTGTTAGAAATGCAAATTATCAGTTCCCTCATACCTGATGAAGCAGAAACTCTAGGGATGGAGTCCAGCAATCTGTATTTTAACAAGGCCTCCGGGTAATTCTGATATACACAATACTGCTCTAAAACAGTGCAAAATAATGGCCTCACCTGAATAAGTTCCCTAAAGAAAATATTCTTTCTTCTTTATATTGATAATTTGAAACTGGTTTACTAGGTAAATAACTTTTTTGTCTATTCCTATCACATGCATTCACAAACAAGTACCACTGTGGAGTAGTCAAGTGCAAGAAGTTTAAAGTGATCCACATATGAGTGAGAACATATGGCATTCATTATTTGTTTATGGGCTAGATCACTGAATATGATGGACTCTAAATCCATCCAAGTTGTGTGAAGTTCATAATTTTGTCCTTCTTTATGGCTGCATAGTATTTCTGACTTGCACCCCACATCTTTAAAAAAAATCTCTCTCTCTCTCTCTATATATATATAAAGTGATCCACATATATTCAGACAGTAGAAGCATACTTACTTTGTTCTACATTATTGTGACGCTGGTCCATATCACAAACAAGTTATTTTGGAAAGTCTGAGACAAACACACTAATTGTAACCTTAAGGATGAAAATCTCCCTAAATTAACCGCTTTCACACATGCAATTTATCTTCTAGCATCTGCACCTTAGCGTATACTGGTCCCTTTGCCTGAAATGCCATTTCTCCCTTTCTTTACCTGCCTTACTCTTTCTCTTTCAGTCCTGAATGAATATTTTCCTCATCACCTAAACTGGCACTTGGTTCTTAACTTGTAACAACAGGTGAACTATAATTATTTTATTGTTTCTTTACCTACTAGCTTAGATGCTGCTAGGGTGAAGAGTTGCCTTTAATAAGGATATTATACTGGATACCTCAGTACCTAGCACAGCATGTGACTCATGTTGGGGCTTATTACAATTCTGAATCAATGAATGAATTAAGAACCACTTCCCCAAAATACAGGAAATTTGTCAGTGCTCAGAAAGAAATTAAAATGTTAACTGTGATCTCAAATATCACCCCATGGGACAATTTCTCTCCTTTAGTTTTTTGTTCATTAAAGAATAAAACAGTCCAGAGATTATATCAGTAGTGCACTGTGTTTTACATAGCATGTACAACAGATATGAATGAGGGGTTAATAGTCTCCTAGGAAAGCTAATTTCAAATGACTTTATTTTTTTCCCCGGAATTGTCACACCCTGTTGTCTCATTCTATAGAACTGCATTCATCTACCTCAGGTTAAATGTGTATATCAGAAATATTTTACAAACAGAGAGAAAGGCAACACGTTTCAAAAGGAAGTTGAAGGAATGGATATAATTCCAGTACCTAGCAAGGCATTTGGATGAAGGATTAATGTTGGTTGTTTGGAAGTTAGATAAAATGTAGGAAAACTCAGTAGATTAACTGAAACAAAAATAAAAGGAATAAGCACAGTTAGATGGACTAAATTACAGAAATAATGTAAATGGGCATATAGGGCCAGATGTCACTGACTATGCTAGTCACCTACTAAATATGTTGTGGAAAAACCTGCTATGGTGAATACTTAGAAATAATTTGTAACGTGATTTCCAAAATATCCACAACTTGATATTGCATTTCCAGTGTGTTGGTCCTTCAGTTCTAGTGGATTAGAAGATATCTTGTCAGGTATGTGTCCAAATGAGTCAGGTATGTGTCCAAATGAGTATCAACTAATTGGTAAAATAGACTCCCCCCCCCACCCAGGACACTGAATGTAAATACTAAATGCAAATACTACTGAATTGGTAGTGCCACCTCTGAAGTCATGAAAAATCTTGTCTTAAAACAAATCCCAGACCAAATTTAGAGGGTTGTCTGCCATTCTTTCCTGAAAGAACAGTGTTGGTTTAAAAGATAGCATGCAAATAGGGGCAGTTGTTAAGACATACTGCTAGGACACATAGGGAATAAAACTACCAGATTTTAATTTTTTTCAGTTCTTTCACCACCAATTATTTTTCAGTGAAAAGCTTGGGGAAGCAAATGGAGGAAGAAGTGATTATGTTGAAAGGGAAACAGAACTGTTTACTTTCTTTTTTTTCATAAATGCTTAATACTAAAGCTAAGACTCATTCAAAAGTCTAAGAATGATTCCAACACTATTGTGTAGAACATCACTCAGAGAAACTTGTCTTGTTAATTCAAGGACAATTTGGTTATTGCAATCCTTGCTGAGAGTTATAAGAATTTAACTCCTTACACCAGAACTAAAGAAAGGGACAGTTTTGTTTTGCTTTTTTAAAAAAAAAAAAAAAACTAGCTTATTTGGAAATAAATACTTCAAATCAGGATATTTCATTAAATAGGAACACCTCAGCCTGCTAATGCAAATTTTGACCTTAGCTGGATTTTATCAACATGTCAGCCACTCACTGCCTCCATAATTCTTCTCTACTACATGTGACCACCTACTCTTTGTAAACTGGAATATATACCAAAAAGTCAAGGGTCTTTATGTGTTTAGCATCATCATCTCCTACACTCTTTCCAGTACTATAACCAAGGAAATTAGGGGCTTAAAACTTAGCACAATGTTTTTGACCCAGGCCTTAATATAATATTTTGAAACATAGAAACAAAGGCCTACATAGAGGATCAAGGAAAAGAGGTGACAGAAAAGCATTACAGAGTTAGGAAGATGAGATTTTATTTACATTTAATTGCCTTAAGTGTGTGATCTCATAAAAGAAATGGGAACAGTCACCTGTAAAACAAAAAGCTTGTTTGTATGACTGTGTGAAA
Source organism: Carlito syrichta (assembly GCF_000164805.1). Lineage (NCBI taxonomy): Eukaryota > Metazoa > Chordata > Mammalia > Primates > Tarsiidae > Carlito > Carlito syrichta. Next base: position 377,015 of record NW_007246143.1, on the reverse strand, counting down.
TCAAATGGGCTTATTATTTAGGACTCAATCTCACCAAAATATGGACGCTCAATGACTTTAAGGAAATTAGAATTTGACTTATTCCATAGTTTAACCTGCCTAGTAGACTATGAATGAATTTTTGACAGGTTTATTCCTTCAGATGTTTTGAGTTTAATTGGGGGTCTTCTGTATAAACCATGAACAGCTTTGGGAAATGTGGCTGTTATTTATAGAACACCGCAAGCCTACACTGTACTTTCTTTTTTTTATTTTTTTGAGTTGGAGTCTCACTCTGTTGCCCAGACTGGAGTGTAGTGGCCGCTCCCGGCCACTGCAGCCTCAACCTGCTGGATTCCGGCGATCCGGAATTACAGGCATGCGCTACCACGCCCATCTATTTTTTTTTATTTATTGTCGGGATGAGGTCTTGCCAAGTTGCCCAGGCAGGTCTCGAACACGCGGGCTCAGGCAATCCGCTCACCTCAGCCTCCCAAAGTGCAGGATTACAGGCTGAACCACCATGCCCGGCTTGTACTTTCAATAGAACTTAAAGTGGACGGAATCTCTATTGCTATCAGCTCTGGGTTCTTTTCAAAGGAAGGAAAAAACACACTGCACTTTTTTTCTTGCATTTGTAATATTAGAAAACAAATATTATGCATTTTGATTTAATGAAAGAGGTGGGAGAAAAAGAAAAGAAACAAAGTAATGTAATTTTGAGGGTTTTTTCCCTAAGAAAATCCAGTACGACTAAATAACAGAGAACAAAATTGTTTCAACAGTCTCCTGTGAGATGTTCACAGGGGAAATTGAAAATTAGAGAAGAACCAGACACCCAGTTGAAAGAGTGCTTCTTTTTGGAGCGTCTAGAAGGCCAAGAAAAAAGAGTGAGTTATATGGAGATGTGAGATGTGTTTACAGAAACAGAGGATGAGAGGTCTATGAAGAATAAGAAGATGGCATTAGGTTATGGGAATGTCAGGAAAATAAGACACAATAGAGTCACAAGTGGGTGAAGAGAAAAAGAAAAGCGTGAAGAGGAAAGCATCAAACAAAGAGGTGGGTGAAGAGGAGGAGGTAATGATGAATCTTATCCACTAAGTACAGTTGTGAATATAAAAGCATTTTTATAATCAGTATGGGGGAACATTCTATGCTGGATCAAATACAAGATAGTATGTGCTTTACACACACACACACAAGCCTGTGATCATAGCAGGTCTCTAACTGCAAGATTCTATTTGAATATCTTTATGTATACCCAGATGGGACCATCGGGCTGGAATGTAATGTGCTGAGGAGAAAAATGGTACTGAAAACCCCAAGGCTTGAAACCTCATCCCTGTTATGACAAAGAGTTTCCTTGATCCACATTAAAAAGCTTTTTACAAGGCTCTAAATATTTCCAAGAATATCTTGTGATTATCAAAACAAAAGCATCATAACATATAATCCATCTGATATGAGACTCCAGAGAATCTCAACAAATGTCCATTTGGGTGAGAATGAAAGTTGAAATCTATGCTCAGGGTCTTAATTCAATGTTATATTAATTTTATGAATTCTAGGTTTTAAATATGATACCACTGGATTTGTAACTATAACTGACTTGGGGAAACACTATATTTTGCTTTACATGAAACATCATTACATCACTCTCACACCCAAGTAGGGATGCTTGCTATAGCTTTGCATATGAACAGACAAACGTTTAAAGCAGGCTTTGGAGGAGAGAGTCTCATAAGCTTAACTCAAACCTTATTACTAAAAATTGAACCTGAAGTTTATCACAGTTATTTGTTTACTTTCTTCTTCCCTTTCTTTCTCCCTTCCCTCCTTCCCTTTCTTCCTTCTGAACCCTATTCCCCAGGCCTACAAAATCAGAAACTTCAGGGATGCATCCTAGGGATTTTGATTTTGTAAATACCCCTATGATCCTGATGCAGTTAGACCAGTCCTGTTCTCACGAGCCTCCTTTGGTTATGTTCACAACCTCATCCTTATAGAAACTTCAGTGATTTCTAAACAGGGCCTGCCTTCTATGTTGATGGCTGAGTAATCATAGGTGATTTCAAGGTAGAGTGAAAAGAACCCCACCTCCAAATATCTCCCATATTCTCAGGTGATATTAAAAATACATTTGGCAGGAGGCAAGACTTCAATTCACATAAACAGGTTTTGTTTTTAAAATTTGTAGCGACCCGCCTGGGCAACTTGGCGAGACCTCATCTCTACAATAAATCAAAAAATCAGCCGGGCGTGGTAGCGCATGCCTGTAATTCCGGCTACTTGGAAGGCTGAGGCAGAAGAATCGCCGGAGCCTGGCAGGTCGAGGCTGTGGTGGCCGGAAGTGGCCACTGCACTCCAGTCTGGGCAACAGAATGAGACTCCAACTCAAAAAAAGAAAAAAAAAATTGTATAAGATAATTTAGTAAAGCCAGGCAAGTAGAGAGAGAGAGTAACAAAATGCTATCATGGAGAAAAGAGGAAATGTGCTAATTTTGTTGCATTCTTCACAATCCCTATAAGGGTTGAACTTACTGAAAAGTCAACAGTTTATCTATTTTTAAGCAGAAGAAGGATGTTAGAAAAAGCCCAAGAGACACACACTTGCAAAAGTTAATGCTAAGCACACTTTGCAGTTACATGAAATAGGTCCAACAATTTTACAAGACCGTAACAGAAAACCAGGAAAGTAAAAGGCTGAAATGCATACATTCTTAAGATGTCCCTCTCCAAAATGACTATCTTGGATATGGCACAAAGTGCCCAGTGCACAGACATAAGATGAATAAAAGATGAATTTGTTGTAAATGGTTTAGAAATGGATAGACAGCAATTACATAATGATGTGCATTTGTACATAATGATGGAGAGCAGTTCATTTTTTTGAAGTCCGATAATGCCAACACTTATGAAAGAAGTAGTTTCATGTTAATTTTGAATTCTTCAAATTTGGACAGTTTTTCCAAAGGAAAAAGACACGGTTTCTACTCTTAGAACTATTACAGAATTAGACAGTAATCATATTCTTTTTTTCCCAGAATCTGGGTGCTTCTCATCATTGCCAAACCCTAAAATTGAAAATATCATGAAAATGAATTTTAATATTTTACTGCAAATTGTTATGGCATAGATGAATTCCAATTAGCCTTCTTTTTCTACTTTATAATTAGGAAATAGCATTGCAGGTGGGGGAAAGGGGATATAATATAATTCTGGGCACTAGCCAGGAAAAAAAAAGTGCAAAAAATTATATGCAGTGCAGATTTACATAGTTTTACCATCTGTCTTTGATGATTAGATCTAGCCTTGCTCCAAGAAGGGGGACTATATCATATAACTCTCAAAACTCATTTCCAGACTTTTTGGTAATCTCTTAATCAGGTGCTTAAACATTTAAACATTGAAACACCATTAACTATTGGAAATAAGTAAAATAAGGAGACCTTGGGATGACTGGATAACTCTCCTCAAATTTACAAAAGGTTGGCAAGTGGAAAAGGACATAGTCTTGCACTAGCTCTAGTGGACTGAGCTATAATGAAAAGTTTTGTTACGTGAAAGAGTAGTTCTACCCAATATAAGTAAGAACTAGCTGACTGCTAACATGGCCCTCAGATGAAATAGGTGGTCATGCTAATATTTAGCGCTATTTTCCTATAATTATATTAGCAAAGTCTGATAATTTTCTGTTAATGATGTAGAAAACTGCAGTCATGGAATACTGAACTGGATGAACTTTCAGATAACTTATGAATTTAAGATGGAAGGGAAGGTGAAGGAATGTGGTATTATCTTAGGCTGGATGCCCAGAAGTAGAGTCCTAGGCAAGTATTTAAATACAAGTCGTTTATTGGGTAGGTAAGCCTAGGAAGTATCTGTAGGAGAGTGTGGATGCAAGTCTTGCTGGGGACTTCTAGAATACACCTCAGAATTTTCCTACCAAAGGGAAAAGAAAGTAGGACTATCTGTTCTCCACTCTTTCCCTCAGTGGTTGGGGACTTCTCTCTTTGACATAGAATCCTCAGATTTTTGGCCTGCCATATGCAAGTGGAGAATCATGGATGGTTGCAGTAGAATGTTGCTGGTGTGCATGGAATAAACTGGTAAAAGAATATGCCTGGAGGCATGACAGCATCTGCCAAAGTTGTAGAGCACTGGCCATAGAGTTTGACTAACTTGGATTTGGTGCTTACTTCTCTCTCTTGACTCTGTGACTTCAGACAATTTAAGGGGCCTCTCTGGGTCTGTTTCTTCACCTGCAAGTCAGAGATGACATAGGTATCTTACAGGGTGATTGTTGAAATTAAATCAGATAATGAACATTTGTATACCTAACCCTGAATTGTACCCCACATCTTTAAAATTAAAAAAAAAAAAGAAATTAAATAAGATAAAAAACTTAAAGCACCTAACACACAGAAGGAACTACAAAAGGTAGGTCTATTATTATAAGAATAAATCTTGCTTTTCAAATCTGAAATGAGATTAATTCAAAAATAGTATGACTTAGATGTTGGCAAAAAACTTTACAGGTGATATAAGTGCTAAGGAAAACAATTTAAGCTACCATGGAATTTAGTTGGAAATTATTTTTTTCCACATATAGCAATTATCAAATATTTAATATTTATTGTCTATCAAGTAAATGCCTGGCACTAATAAACATAAATGCTTATTTTATTTTAAGACTTGGCTCAAGCAGGATTTTCTCTAGGCCACCACCATCGTAGCAATGAAGAATAGAATTATTTCACAGTTAGACTGGGAGAGTCTTATGCTTATGTCTAGAGTTTCCTAAATGTCTGACACTGACTCTTGACCAAAGGCAGTGGACTAACTAAGGGTTTATAGCATGAGATTTAAAGTTTGAAAGTTCCCTTGTGGCACATAGAGCCAGTTTACTTGTGTCTTTCACCTGGTGTAAACACTTAGACAATCTGGCTCTGTCACATAACCGGAAAATCAGAAGTCTGCTGGAAACTGTAGGAAGCTCTCTCTTCTCCATTAACTTTGGGGAAGATTCTGACTAGAGGCACCCAGCACTTGCCTCCTTCACAAAGAAGGACCAAAACAGTGAATAGATAATCACATATTTAATAGAGCGTCCAATAGAGAACACTGGAATTCAGCAGGGAATGACAGGCAATCTTAGAGTCACAAAAAGAGAGGGAAGTAAAACAACTAGCCTGGCTTGAATTGGCTGGGAGCCAGAAGAAACTCTCCAGTGCAAGAAGGAACCAGTTAGTGAGAAATCTCCAGCAGTCCACATTCCCACTACAGACTTTGGTGACCCAAGCCACTGGAGAATCTCTCAGTCCCAGTAGGCCCCGAGACTAGTAGTGGAAGCGTCTGGAGTACATACACCAGCATTGTCCCAAAGAGGCAGTTTGCACTGAGTTCTATATACTGCCTAAGACCCAAGCAGCTGCAGCACCACACCATTTTGAGAGCCCAGCCCATGGCAAACTACTTCCTACCCTGGGGCCTCAAAGACCCTGCATCTCCACGTTCCTGAAACCCAACTGACATCCTCCCACCCAGAGGGTTGTAGCGTCATTATGCCAGCTGGACTCAGTAGCATGGCTAGGTCTTTAGCACTTTAGCCTATGCAGTGTCCTACACTGTGGGAAAATAGTGATGCAGTGCAATGTGGAGGCTGCCCCCAAAACCCAGAGACCCAAAATATATGTTCCTCAGTGCCTGAGAGCCACCTGTCTGGCGCTGCTGCCACTGACATCAATCCTGCTCTCCTCAGCAGCAGGGCAACTGGGAACCAGAGGCCTGGGGACTGATCCTTCTGGGTGCTATCTTGAGCCCTGAAGACAAGCTTCCACTGCTGTCCTCCATCCCCCATGGAATGTTCTATCCAGGACCTGGGAATGAGTCTGTCCCACCCGACACAGCTGCCACTTGCACATACCATCAGGAGACTTCAGCACAGGCCTGCGGCAGCCAGCACTGCCCCTGTCAGTGCCCATGTTTGACATCTAGGGATTGATCTGCATTGCCTTCTGCCACTAACGTGTACACACACACCCAGAAGGAGGCCTAATAACAAGTCTAACTCACCTGCTGCCAGTTCTTGAACATGCAGTCTGGGGCCCTAGACATTACCAACATCACTCATCACTACTGGTGTCCAGCATTCCTTCTGGGGACCTTAGGAGGGGCCACACAGCCTGAAAGTGCCCACATACATCATCAAGGGTCCTGGGGATTGACTCACCCACCATTACTGGATCTACCAAGGCTGCTACCACCACCACTGTTGTCATCCACCAATATGCACAACCTAGGGTCTGGGAACTGGCCCATCCAGCCCACTACCACCACTGCTAGTGCCTGCTTGTGCTGCCTGGGAGCTCAAGTGTTGGCCTGCCACCACTACTGCAATTGCTGCTGCTACCTGTGCTACCCGGAAGCTGTAAGACCTGCCCACACCACAGCCACTGTTATTGCTGGCACCTGAGCAAGCCACCTGGAGGCACAAAGATCAGCCTGCCTGGACCCACCCATTACCATCAGTGCCCACGTATGCTACCTAAGGGCCTGAGAACCAGCAAGCTTGACCCACTAGTGCCACCACTGGAAACCCAGGTCCAGTCTCCTGGTATTCCTGACCCCAGCAAAGTAACACCACAGCCTCCAGTAAAAACCACAACCTAAGCCACTGAGGAACTCACAGTCACTACTGATGCTGAATACAGATGAAAATCACATGGAGACTACACTACTGAATGCACCCAGAATTAAAGTCAAAGCCCCCTACCCAACCAATACTATAGATATATCTATAGAATTCTTTTCTCACAATAATCAATTCATAAAATTGGTAGTAGTGACTGTTAAACTAGATGCATAGATATTAATGTAAGAACACAGAAAAATATGAAAAAGCAAGGAAACATTACACCTCCAAAGGAACACAATAATTCTCTAGCAACAGAGCAACAAAAAGTGAAATGTCTGAAAAATACTTAAAAATAATGATATTTTAAAAGCTCAGTGTGATACAAGAGAGCACAGATGAACAATGCAAAGAAATCAATATAATAATTTGTTATCTGAGTGAGAAATTTAACAGAGCTAGGTATAAAGAAGAGCAAAACAGAAATCCTGAAGCTGAAGAAATCAATTAATAAAATAAAAGCTACAATCAAGAGCTTCAACAATAGACTAGAGCAAGCAGAGGAAAGAATTTCTGAACATGAAGATAGATCTTTGTGAAATAACCTACTCAGGAAAAAAATAAATAAAAAGAAGGAAAAAATCTACATGATACATGGGATACCATGAAGTGATAAAATATTTGAATTGTAGGTGTTCCAGAAAAAGAAGAGATAGGCAAAGGCTATTTAATAAAATAATAGTTGAATACTTGCCAAGTCTTCCAAGAGAAGTAGATAGACATAGGAAGCTCAAAAATCTCCAAATAGATTCAACCCAAGAAGGCTTCTGCAAAGCATGTTATAGTCAAACCACTAGAAGTCAAAGACAAAGAAAGGATTCTAAAAACAGCAAGAGCAAAACATCAGGTCACATATAAGGAAATTCCCATCAGACTAACAGTGAATTTCTCAGCAGAAACCTTTAAGTTCAGGAAAAAAGGCATGATATACTCAAAGTGCTGGAAGAAAAACAAAACTTGCAAGCTAAGAATCCTATACCCAGCAAAACTCTCCTTAAAAAATAGAGGAAGTATAAAATCTCGCTCAACCAAAAAATAATTAATCATCAACAGATGAGCCCTACAAAAATGGTTAAGGGAGTTGGACATCTGAAAGTGCAAAGATGATGTCTATCTTCATGAAAACACACAAATGAGAAAAATAAAGGACTCAAATATTATCACTACAGAAAATTACCAAACCACAATGATAAACAATAAGAGTAAAATAATGGAACAAAGGATATTTAAAACAACCAGAAAACAAGTACCAGATGACAGGAATAAGTCCACACCCTTCAATAATAACTCTGAATGTAAACAGATTAAATTCCCCTCTTAGAAGATATATACAGGCTAAATGAATTTTTAAAAAAAGATCAAACTATATCTTCCCTATGAGAAACTCACTTAACCTATAAAAAAAACCGTATAAACAGAACTGGAAGGGTTGGAAATTCCACACAAACAAAAACAAAAAACGAACAAGGGTAGCTATACATATATCAGATTAAACAGGCTTCAAGTGAAAAATCTGTAAATAGAGACAAATAGGGTCATTATATAATGATAAAGGGATCAATTCAGCAAGAAGATGTAACGATTTTAAAGTATATATGCACCAACACTGGAGCACTCAGATATGTAAAGTAAATACTATCATATCTAAATGGAGAGAAAGACTTCAATACAATAATTGTTGAGGAATTCAACATCTTACTCTCAGCATGAGACAGATTATCTTGACAGAAAATCAATAAAGAAATGTTAGATTTATATTGCACTTTATTTTTATTTTATTTTTATTTTTGAGTTGGAGTCTCACTCAGTCGCCCAGACTGGAGTGCAGTGGCCGCTCCCAGCCACCTCAGCCTCGACCTGCTGGGCTCTGACAATCCTTCCGCCTCAGCCTTCCAAAAGTAGCTGGAACTACAGGCGCATGCTACCATGCCCGGCTAATTTTTGATTTATTGTAGAGATGAGGTCTCACCAAGTTGCCCAGGCAGGTCTCGAACCCGCCGGCTCAGGCAATTCACTCACCTTGACCTCCCAAAGTGCTGGATAAACTGCACTTTAGACTAAATAAACTTAATAGACATTTACAGAACATTTTATCCAATAATTGCAGAACACATATTCTTTTGATCAGTACATAGAACATTACCCATAAAACACAGACCATATATTAGACCACAGACCATGTCTCAACAAATTTAAAAAAATCAAAATTATATCAAGTATTTTTTCAGACCATAATGGAAAAATAACTAATAATAACAAGAGGAACTCCAAATACATAATAATTAAACAGCATGCTCCTGATTTGATCCTTACACATTGTATTCATGTATCAAAACATCACATGTATTTCATAAATATGTACAAAAAGTATGTGTCACTAAACGTTTTAAAAAGAAAATAAACATGATGTAGCATCTGAAATTTTTTTTTTTTTTGAGTTGGAGTCTCACTCTGTCGCCCAGACTGGAGTGCAGTGGTTGCTCCCAGCCGCTGCAGACTGGACCTGCTGGGTTCTGCCGATCCTTCCACCTCAGCCTTCCAAGTAGCCGGAACTACAGGCGCGTGCTACCAAGCCTAGCTAATTTTTTTGGATGTATTGTAGAGATGAGGTCTTGCCAATTTGCCCAGGTGTGTCTCGAACCTGCGGGCTCAGGCAATCGACTCACCTCGACCTCCTAAAGTGCTGGGATTACAGGCTGAGCCACCGAGCCTGGCCTGAATTTTTTTTTTTAAAGGAAGCCTTTGGTAGCTACACCTGGAAGGCTCTTGAGAATCTTGTAAGTTCATTCAATTACCTGATCCTGTTGTAATCATTTTGTGACACTAATTAAACCTGTTTATATTTGACTCTCTACTTATATGTCTTCCTTACTAGATGTATTTTTTTTCTGAGGAGAGGACATGTCCATAAAGGTTTTTTTTTTATTAATCAATATTTTTTATTATGGTTTTGTGGGGTACAGTTAAGGGTCAGGTGTACAATTACGTTTCATTCAGGCACCCTGTTG
>NW_007246143.1:330897-367033 GCF_000164805.1 Carlito syrichta | reverse complement strand
GCCACACTGCTTTCCACAGAGGTTGCACTAGTTTACACTCCCACCAACAGTGTAGAAGTGTTCCCTTTTCACCACACCCTCTCCAGCAGCTGTTGATAATTTCCATTCTGACAGGGAGTTAGGTGGTATCTCAGTGTGGTTTTGATTTACATCTCCCTGATGATTAGTGAGGTTGAGCATTTCTTCATGTGTTTGTTGGCTGCTCGGATGTCTTCTTTTGTGAAGTGTCTGTTCATATCTTTTGCCCATTTTATAATGGGGTTGTTTGTTTTCTTCTTTTCAGTACGTTTGAGTTCCTTGTAGATCCAGGATATTAAGCCTTTGTCAGACCTAGAGTTGGCAAATACTTTTTCCCAGTCTGTAGGCTGTCTCCCTGCTCTTTTGATGGTTTCTTTGGCTTTGCAGAAGCTTGTCAGTTTAATAAGGTCCCATTTGTCTATCTTCTCTCTTATGACCTGTGGGTTTCAGGTTTTGTACAGGAATTGGATGCTAGTTCCGATTTCCATGAGAGTATTTCCTTCCTTTTCTAAGGCTCTCAGGTTTGAGGTTTTACATTTAGGTCTCTGATCCATTTGGAGTTAACCTTTGTGCATGGGGATAGATAGGGGTCCTGTTTCAATCTTCTGCATATGGTCAGCCAGTTTTCCCAGCACCACTTACTGAATAGGTTCTCCTCTCCCCAGTGGTAGGTGGTGGGGGCTTTGTAGAAGATGAGTTGGTTGAGAAATTGAGGTTTTGCTTCTGGAATCTCAATTCTGTTCCATTGATCTATATGCCTGTTCCTGTACCAATACCAAGCTGTTTTGATGATTGTAGCTTTATAGTAAAGTTTGAAGTCTGGTATTGTGATACCACCAGCTTTGTTTGTTTTTTGCTGAGGATAGTTCTGGCTATTCTTGGACGTTTGTGTTTCCATATGAATTCCTGTGTTGTTTTTTCTAGGTCTGAGAAGAATGTTGTTGGTAATTTAATGGGTATTGCATTGAATTTGTAGATTGCCTTAGGTAAGATGGACATCTTCACGATGTTGATTCTTCCGATCCACGAGCATGGGATATTTTTCCACTTGTTCGTGTCAGCTTTGATTTCTTTGAGCAGTGTTTTGTAATTTTCATTGTAAAGGTCTTTCACGTCTCTGGTTAGGAAGATGCCAAGGTATTTCATTTTTTTTTGTGGCTATTGTGAATGGAATTGTGTTTTTTATTTGGGTTTCTGTTTGTTTATTATTGGTGTAGAGAAATGCGATTGTCTTTTGTACATTTATTTTGTATCCTGAGACTTTGCCAAAGGCCTTTATCAATGTAAGGAGGCCTTTGACAGATTCTCTTTGGTTTTCAAGGTACACAATCATAAAGGATATTATATTTCTTAAAATAAAACATACAATTAGCCAGGCACAATGGCTCACGCCTGTAATCCCAACACTTTGGGAGGAAGGGACTAGAGAATTGCCTGAGACCGTGGGTTCGAGACCAGCCTGGGCAACATGACGAGACCTCATCAATGCAATAAATAAAAAAATTAGCTGGGCATGGTGCACACTTGTAGTTCCAGCTGCGTGGAAGACTGAGGCAGAAGGATTACCTGAGCCCAGCAGGTGGAGGCTGAGGTGGCCATGAGTGTGCCACTGCACTCCAGCTTGGGTGAAACAGTGAGATTCCAACTCAAAATAAATAAATAAAAATAAAGCATACAATTAGACAACAGTTATATTTAAAGAATATTCATCATCACAGATCCTTAGGAAAGTGCAAACTAAAACCACAATAAAAATCACCTTATACTTGTTAGAGTAACTTTTTATCAAAAAGATGAAAGATAAGAAGTGTTGGAGAGAATGTGGACAAAAAGACAAATACCGCATGATCTGTTTGTGAGCGTTTTTGAGAGCAAGAATTCTGTGGCATATTGTTTCCTATTATACCTTCAGTGCTGAAAATGATGCCTGAGCTACCATGAATGGGTGAAAATGCTTGCTGAAGAAAATGAGTGAATAAGAATGTGATATGAAGTAATACTTGATATCATGGAAACATCTAGATGTTTATTAACTTAAATTATAAATGTTCATTCAATGCCTTTTATGTACAAAAAATTGTAATTATTGCATAGGCTACAAAGATGGAAACAACATAGTTTCCTTTTAAAATATGCTATACATATTTTCATAGTAAGCATAGCTTATTTATAGCCTGCATTTGATAATCTCAATATGTAAAGTCATAATGAGTCTACTTCTATTGTCTATTAATTCTGGTGGTTTTTCTCATGTGTTCTTTTTTCCTTGTGTGCCTGATTGTCCTTGACTATTTGCTGGTAATTTTTTTGCCTGAAAATTATCTGTAAGAATAACTTAAGTCATAGGATGAACTTACCTTCCTCGAGATAAAACTTTCACTTGTTTCTGTCAGGTGCCTAGAGTTACTAATAGTATCGGTCTATCTTAATCCAAGTTTAGTGTTTAAGTTTCCTAGACCAAAAGAGTGACATCATTTCAGGCTAGAAGATTACTTAACCCTTTCCCTTTGGAGCCATAGCTTTCTGTGGGAAGAGTCTCCTAATAGACAGGTGTGGGCCTATGGATTTGATCTCTATGTCCCTTATCCTCTGAGACCACAGAAACAAATATTTGTATTTGGAAGAAGTATCTATGTCCTCAGGATGGAAGTGGCTTCCTCAGGCACTTACCTTTCTGGATTCCACTTTACTGTCAGCTCTTTGTTGCTTTGCAGGATATATTTTACAAACCTTCACCCAATATTTTTAGTCGTTTTCTTCTGGCAAATTGGTCAGAATAACCCAATCTCCTATTACTGAAAACTGAAAATCTCTATCCAGAAAGTGATATGGTTATCAAACACTTTTAAAATAATTGCTTGTGTGAAGGAGAGGAGTACCCAAATAACTACAGTACAGTGCCTGCTCATCTTTCTGCCATAATTCTCTGACTTGCTTACTTACTCATCCTCACACATGAACCTCTTATTCTTTTTCAAACGCACCTCAAAATACACAAGCTTAGTCTTGCCTCAGAGTCTTTGCATTTGCAGTTTTCTCTGTCTAAAATCCTCTTCTCCCAGATCTTTGTATGGCTTACGTTTTCTTATAAATGCCAAGCAAGTCCTGTTACTATTCCTCCTTCCTGTCACTAAAGAAGCATATCTTTCACCATTTCTCACTTATTGTATATCTAATATTGAGTAAAAAGAAAAAAAATAAAGAGATAAAAGTCAAATTAATTGATTTCAGTAAGGTTAATAGAACTGATTAGAAGTAGTAGTAGCAGAGAAAATGAAAATTAACATTTGAATGTGAACTTTTTAGATTTTTTGTGATGGAGTGAAAATGAAGAGACCTGGGATTTGACTCTGGTGCTGCCACTAAGGGGAACTCAATTTCCTTATTTGAAGAATAAGTGGGCTGGGTTTCTAAGCACATTTTCAGCTCTAAAATTACTTGATTTAGTAGTTTATATATTATTTCCTACTGTTACAAGTTGGATAACATCAAGTGTTTTCAATGACTTCAGAATCTAAAAATCTGTGTGTATGAAATCTCTCAGATATTTATGTCTTAGGACAATATAACAATCCTGATATGTTGTGTTCACGTCATTCAGGGCTTATGAAACCTCTTAAAGCAGATATTTTTATGGAAGTGCATATCTGAACAACTAAGGAATGTTTTCAAAACTTACATGCATGGACTTGACCCATCCCAGACCTACTGAATGAGATTCTCCAGATTCTCCAGAATCAGATACTAAAATATAGTTTGGGGTGCAAGATATGTTTAAGGATTGATACATTTGAAGGGATGGGGGCGATTAGACAGAAGTAGAAGTATAACTGCAATACAAGTCAGATAAACATCAACCAACACAACAGGGAGCTTTGGAGTAAGTAATACTTTTTAGTTTCCTATATTAGGCCAAAATGGCCATTATACCGCTTCCTTACACAGTCACTGGATGCTGGATGCCTAGAGTGTGACCTAGAGGCAAAAGTGTCTTTGCAGCTCAGGCAGACCTTGAAGGAGCTGATTTCTCGAAGTTGTTTACTGACTGTGTACTTCCTGTAGCTGAGCAGCAAGCTCTTCTCTGAAGGCAGATCTGGGCAGTGCATCTAATATAGCAGGGGTAAGGCCAAAGGGCATGGGTGACTTGATAAAGGCCAATGTAATTCTGATCCATACTTCTGGTTCAAAATTATTGCTCTAAATGATTTCATATCACTTTTATGTAGGAAAGTATTGTACATATATATGTGCATATACTTGTGCTGATTTATAGCAAGGGTTATTAGAAAAAATGTTCCAGGAATCTTACTTTTCATTCCAAACAGATACAAAACAAGATGGAAAGCCTCTAATGCATTCCTAATTCAAATCACAGAGCATTCTTATTAACTTGTTCAAGTTCAACAGCTTGAAATGAAAGTAAGTTTAAAAAAGTGTATATAAAAACATGCTGGATGCTTGTGTCACCGTATTTGGTGTCAGCTGACGTTTCTATGAAATCCTTGAAGAGAGAGGTCAAGGTTGTCATCCAAGTGCAACCTGCAAGTTGAAGGGATCATTGTCAACCCCCCCACTGAGGTTCCTACAATCAAGAAATTTGCTCCTTAAAATCAGCTTGTTGACTGAAAACATGTGGCCTGTGCTTCTGTCCTAAATAATCTGTGCAATTCAGATTCTGAAGTCGTCCCTACTGTACTAAAATTTTCAAAGGTAGGGAGAGGTTACACAGGTAGTCTACCCTGCCCTATTTCTGCACTTCTCCTTGGAAGTGTACGGAAATCACAGTTCTTTCCTTTAACATCACTTGCCCCCCACTTTCTTACTAATCATTGTATCAGTTAGCTGTTAATGTAAAACAAATAAATCCAAATTTTGTGGCTTAAAATAACAACCACCTATTTTTTTCATGAGTCTAGTATGAGCTGGGAGGTTCTTGAAATCTGGACCAGGATCATCTGATCTAGACTGGATTTGATCATGTATATAGATCATGTATATAGTCAGCAAACGGGTTGGCTGTGGCTGGCTGATCTAAGATGGTCCCAAATGCAATGACTTGGTTCTGTCGCAGTGGTCTCAGCCTTCAGCAAACTAGCCTGGACCTGTTTTCCTAAAGTTGCAGGACCCAAGAGATAAATCAGAACCACATAAGTACCTTTTCAAGTCTCTCTGATTATACAAAGCTTGTTACTCTCCCTTTGGCCAAGCAAGTCACATAGCCAGATCCAAAGTCAGTGTGAGAGGGCGCTATTAAAGGGTATGAATACAAGGATGTCTGAAAAAAAGTGGGGCTATCACAGTCTACCAAACTCTACCATATATTTATGGAAAACACATGGTCCAGCATATTATTCATGTACATAATGTGCATACCACAAAATCTACTGCTAATAATATGCTAAATAGTTGAAAAGCATTGCCCTTTATTGTCCCCATTATGCTCTGATTAATTACTCCTTGAAGGTGCCCTTTTGAAAACCAGCTGTCACTGATATGGCATTAGCAGAGACTGTGGTGACTTCCTGACAACCCATGCTTTTCCTTCTTTTTTCTCAGTGTAGATTCTGGTTTTTGTGATGTAGCTTCTCTATGTGGGCACAGACTTACACATCACTTTCAATTTTTCAGAGAATAAATGTGACTTGGTGGAAATATTTTTAGGCTTTTACAGGAACTAATGAATTCGACTGTCTTCTTACCACCCGCCTTTCTCCTTCTCTCTCT
Organism: Carlito syrichta; assembly: GCF_000164805.1. Classification (NCBI taxonomy): domain Eukaryota; kingdom Metazoa; phylum Chordata; class Mammalia; order Primates; family Tarsiidae; genus Carlito; species Carlito syrichta. Next base: position 361,291 of record NW_007246143.1, on the reverse strand, counting down.
TCCTTTCACGTTTTTATTTTACATAAGAGTTTATACATTCTTCTGTTTGAGTGTTCATTATGAAAACATGAATTATTAGGATCAAACTTGTTAACACATTTATAATTGTAGTTCCTTTAAAGTGTGTTTGTTGCATTGCAAACAAGACCTTTGCAAAGTCAATTGGTATTAGACAAGGTTGTTAATGTAGTGCAAAGGTATCTGAATATGTGAGCACTTACTAAATATTTGTTGCAGATGAAGCTAACTGAAGAAGATAAGGATGATATAAAGTTGTTTTCTTCAATGAATCAGAAGTATGAAACTTCTCTAAAGAGTCTAGTTATAGCTTCACTTTTGCAAGTTACTATCCTCTCACATACTTTTTTTATTCTTTTTTTCTCAAGCATTCTTTAAAGTTATCTTAAAGGTAATTTTATTTAGGCCCTGAAATAAGTATATCTACATGTGATCCTCAAGTGCCTCAAAATTCATGTGCTTTATGAATACTTTAGTCATGATGAGTAGAGTGAGACCATTTTAGACACATTTTGCCTTCAAATAAGCATTTTTACACTTAATAAAACTGGTTTGCTTGTTAAGAGAAAATATGGGTAAATGTTCATTTGTTCTCCAAATGGGGAATGATTACAAGAATAAGAGCAATGTGAAAAAATAATAAAGGAAAAGGTAGATAAATTTGACTGCATAAAAATTCCAGATCTCTGTATAATGATAACAATGAAAATCTACCATAAATTCAAATGAATGGCAAACACATCTTTGAAATAAAATAAAAAACAAAATATAAGGTGAGAAAAATATAACCAAGGACTCATATATTTTAACATATAAAGATTGAATAAAACTATGAAATAAAACTGTTTGGTAGGAAAAATAAAACAGGCTATGGTCATAAATCATAAAAGAAAAAACCCTACAGATGATCAATATATTTAGGTGCAAATGATAAATTACAGTAAATAAGTGATAAAGTAACGAGATTGCAGTTTTGACCATGAAATTAGGAAAAAAATGACCAAAGATAACACTCTGAACAATCACTGGTGCTTTCAGAAAGGCATGTTTATACACTGCCCATGGGAGGATACATTGGTAACAATCCTTTTGTAAAATAATTTGGCAATGAACTGAGAATCTGAGATATGTTCCTACCCTTTGGCTAAGGCATTCTACTTCTAAGAATGTATTCTAAAAAATGTTTGGACAGCCAGGCAAAGTTTGATGAGGTTTTTGTTGTTGTTGTTGTTGTTGTTGTTTTGAATGTCTAGTATTAATTACACTTGAAGTAATATTTCGATCAGGCTGTGGAAGTTTAGATTGACTAGTTCAAGTGACTGAAGTCTCTCAAATCCTTACTGTGTTTTATTATTAATATTTCAGGATGTCCCATGGGAATAGTCCAAGTTTCCACATTTTCCACTCCATTCTATTTCCAAACAAGTCTGCATTGCCAGCACTGGTTGATCAAGAATTTGTTTCAGTTTGTCCTTTCAATATTCTGCAGCAAAGTATAACCATGTGTTAGTCTCCAGAGCACTAGCAACTGAATGACAAACAATTCAGGTTTGGGGAAAAGGCTTTACTGGGATGGTAGCTTCTCCTTTCCTTGGGGAACTCATTAAAAGCCTGAAAATGGCTGAAAGTCTCTTAGAGCCTGGATAAACTAGCATGTCAGCAACACTGAAATTTGTTCTTCCAATGCTCAGTCATCTAGGAAACACTTTTATGTGGAATTATTCTACTAAGTTATCTCATCTTTCCTTTGGTGTGTCATGATATTAACTCTAATTCTTCCAACTAAACGTGTTATAATTTATCTAGTTAGAGGCTGGATATAATCCCAAATCAGTGTTGAGGTCAAAATATAAGCTGAAGTCAGACATACCAAATACAGAATTTAAGAGGAAGCAGATGTGGTAAATATAATATTACAACAGCAACAACAGCTTATATTTATTGAGTGCTCACTACGAGGCCAGGTATTGTGCTAAAATCTTAGCAGATTTGCTCATTGAATTCTCCTAATCACGCTTGGAGGGAGAAGCTATAATGTTCCCTATTTCACAAACGATGACATTTGAACTCTGGTGACTTGACTCCTGGTCTTTAGCTCTTAGCCATGGGATTAATGTGAAATGAGTTTGAGAATGTAGAGCCTGTGGTTGCCAGTCCAGATTCAACAACTTCAGAGTCCAGTCTCCAAAGAGTAGAAGGGAACACTACAAATAGGTGTACAGATCGGAACAAAGCTGGTTACTCTCACTGGCAGGGAGAATGTCTAAAAGAATCAAATTCTTGGTTGGATTTGCTGGTACCTCCTTCACATGTCACAGCTAACTGACCTATTATGTATCTAACCTTACCTGAGTGAATCTTACCCAGCAGAGCAATGGAAGGCCCAGAGAGGCACAGAGAAAAATCCTTCCCCAACCAGCACCAGCCTCTTAATACAAAACAGACCTAACCATTTTTAAAATTTATCTAAAATTATCCTAACATTCCCTGTATATCTTTAAGATAATATGAATGTATGAACAATCCTACATCAAATGAGGTCAAGTTATTTACCCTTGGAAACTTGAAATTGCATGTTTCAAAAGCCCAGAAGTTGTTTTGAGAGTAGTTATAACCACAATTCATCAAGTACTTGGTATTTACCCAAAAGGCTCATCAATACATGCTTTATATACTTTCACATTTAATCCTCACAACAATCCTACTAAGTAGATGTGATTATCCCACATTTTACACTTGAGGGACCTGAGACTCAGAGAGGTTAAGTAACTTACTCAAGTTTCCACAGTTAGCAAATTAGAACTAGTATCTCTTTGATTACAAGGCCCCTATTTTGAACTACTACACCTACTGCATGATTTCTTAAACTTTAATGTGATGTGTGTAAGAATCACCTGGGGATTTTGCTAAAATACAGATTCTGCTTTAGTGGGTCTGGAGTAAGTCTTGAGATTCTGCACTTCTAACACACTCCTGTTTTTGGCTGATGCTTCTGTTCCAAGGACCACTGTTTGTATAGCAGGGAGAAAACAGACTTTGGTAATTTAAGTCTTCAGGTTAAGGGTCCAGAAGGAAACCCGTCCTAATTTGACCTAATGAGCAAAAATAAATATTACTATAAAAATAGCAATAGCTAAACAAGTAAAACACTGTTTAAGCAGCTTATATGTCATATCTCATTTAGTCCATGCAGTGACCCTCAGAGGCAGATAATGTCATTACCCCTTTTACAGATGGGGAAAATGAGGCACAAAATAATCAATGCATAGATCTTGTTCCTCAACCTCTTGTTCCTCCCTTATTCACATACCTTTTCAGTGCCTAAAATTCCATAATTAGAGAGTCATTACCTTGTTTCTATTTAAAAAGTCATCCCCTGGGGGAGATAATATAGTAATTTATCATTTATTTATACCGTAATCTCATTTTTATAATGAAGTAATGGAGAGAAGACAGAGTACAAAGCATATGAGAACCTTGGGTTTCTAAAGAGGGGAAAAATGGAAAAGAGAGACCGAGTCTCCAATAAATCTTGGCACTACCTGCTTCACAAATTGCTGTGTGAGCTCCAGTGACTTTTCCCACACATATTCCATAGCTGAAGCCAGTGGTAATTTCAAGGTAAGAAATAAAATTAATTGGTGGACTTATTAGCTATGCAGGGATCACCATGGAGACAACCAAAAGAACTCTCACCATGAGGCCCTCTCTGCTTGAAATTATCAGTACATCATATAAACAGATGCAGAAATGATTTGAGGGAGAAAGATTACAAAGCAAGCAAGTTTGAACCCCAGAAGGACTGGTGGTGGGGTGACTTAATTCAGAGAGAATTTTTAAGGTTGGTCTTTCAAATTCGTATGTTTCTGGAAGCTTAGCTTATGTCAACATGATTGGAGGACAGTCAACATGGTAACCACTTCACCAACTCTTGGCATGTTGTACAAGGAAAAAACCTCAAATAAAGCTCTTTGCACAGCAGGGGAATCACCATGGCAATGTGACTCTCAACCCACTCCCCTGTACCACCAACACAATGATGAAATCAATAAGTATTAAAGAGCAGTAACCTTGGCAACATAGATTTTTGTCAAGCAGCTCTGACCCAGCACAAGTGTCCTTTCAAAGAGTAGATGCCACAAAATGCAGCAATTTGTCCTCAGTGGATACATAATAAACATTTTCTCTATTTTGTATAAAAAAGAATATGGAAATAATATTATCATAGGTTGAACTCCCAGGAAACAGACTTTGAAATGAAGTTTATCATGCAAAATATTTTTTAGGGAATGCCTTTTGAGCAGTAGGTAAAGGAAGCAGGGCTTGAAAAGAGGGAGAAGTTGAGGGACAAGGCAGGCCAGGCAACAATCATGGCTCACCATAGAAAGAACTCTGAAACTAGAATGGCCCCTCAGAGTTGTACCAAGTTGGGTTAAGAAGACCAGGTTATTGACTGGCCATTGGATTTGGGTCATTGGGTGAAGGCTGTGACAATGATTGAAATGGTTCTTTGCAGTTGAGGCAAGCAGGAAGGTGCTGACAGTCGAAGACTATCTGCTAACACCATTGCCAGCAGCCCTCTACAAAAGGGGAATCAGGGTGGCACTATGTCCACTGCACTTGCATGATTTCAGAGTGCCAAGAGTTCTGAAGTTAGGTAAGTAAGATTCGAATTACACTTTTGAATTAGAAAAACATATTTCTGATTGATTAACCATTTCCTGGGGCAATTATTTAAGAGATTCTGCTAAGTATGAGAAATCATTTTACTGGTCTTGGTATTCAGAAAATTAATAAAAAGAAATGTATTTTTATCCCCCACTCTGAATAAAAACCAAATAGATTACTCATCCAGTTTTACAGTGTACATATGTGTTTAAATGTCAATGTGTATTTATTCCATTTTCTTAGTGAGTCAGGAAAAAGGTGCAAAGAAGTCTAAATAATAAATTACCATATATGTAATATACCCATTTAGCAAATATGTATTGAGCATAAATTATGGCATTACACTGTACTAGCCATCGGGTTTATTCAAATGAGTAATAACATAGAACCTGGATGAATAATTATGCTGAAACAAACTCTAAAAGCACAAAAGAATAGTAGAAGGAATAGCAGTGGACAAAAAACATAGTTAGAAAGAAGCATTTACTTCTTACAGCTTTCCTTTCATCTGCCTTTTAATAAAAAGATGGGCATTAGCAGCCCCTAGCAGTATGAAAGTAAATGAGAAAAACTATTAACTTCATTTACTATCAATTCTTTATCATACCCCTTCTATTATTTTGGTTACTTTTTTGTCAGGTGGCTGTCCTTCCCTCTGGGATTAACACACTTCACTGGATTCTTCCATTGTCTGCATAACGCTTTAATAATTAAGAAGCTTGAACCTTCCTATAAAATGATCAATTATCAATGCACTGGATGGTGTCTGCGAAAATGGGCATCTAAAGATACCAATAGCAAAGACTGTAGAAGAGTACATTTCTTCTTTCAGTGTGGATTTAACAATTTGAAAAGACTAAGTACTCTCATCTTTAGCAGTCTGATAACTTTGCTGAAAGAGATTCTGAAATTGAGAGACAGAATCCAGACAAGACTGTTTCTTGGATTAAAAAGATTAAGGGCACTATTGTCCGTTTGTGTTTACATTCTTGAGCAAGAAACTAAATTCAATAGGAAGCAAAACATCTTGAGTGAAGGATATTTCTTGGTATCCTGGGGAGTAGTTTCACCTAGAGTTTGTACCAAACAAAAGTGAGAAGATCTTTACAAAACAACCTCTAATGATATTTTATTTGCTATACTTCTGAAGGCCCTACAAAATAGATTCATTTTCTTTCCTTAATTGAATCTCTTGTACCTTTGGCCCGTTCTTACCAGGATGTCTTTCTACTTTGTGTTTACTCCACTTTTATTTTTATTAAATTTTACTTTAAAGTAAAAGTAAATCTTCTTACTTTTGTGAAGAGTTCTGAAAAAACTGGTTAAACTGGTTCTCTCATCCAAGATCTCCAGAGACATAGGCGGAAGTTATGATGCCTGAACAATGAGAAGATGGAAAGTTGACTAAAAATTTATAGCCTTGGACCAGTAGTACCAGCCTTACTGGGGGCTTGTTAGAAATGCAGACTCTCCTGCCCCACCTCAGAACTTTTGAGCTATAATCTGCATTTTAACAAGCTCCTAAGGTGAAACATACACATTTTAAAGTCTAAGAGGCACTGAATTACAGCATTTGTAGAAAAAGACCCTCCTTTCTAGCTAAGTTAAAAACACAGAACAGTGAGATAATTTTCTTCCTGATTCTCTGTTCTTGGGCTGATAACCAGTTGAAACCAGTTTTGAATGCTAAAGAGTATTAGCAAACAAAGAATCAAAGAACAAATGAGACAAAAATCAAATAGCAAGAAGGTAGCCTTAAATGTAGCCACACCAATAATTACATTAAAGGTAAAAGAACCAAACACTTCAATTAAAAGGCAGAAATTGTCAGACTAGTTAAAAAAAAGCAAGACCCAACAGTAAGTAATTATAAAAATGTCTTTTAAATATAAAGACACAGATAGATTGAAAGTTAAAAGTTGGAAAAAGATTACAAACATTAAGCATAAGTCTGGCTATATTAATATGAGCCAAAGTAGACTTTAAGATAAGTAAGACCAGGGATAAAGAGAGTGATTTCATAATGATAAAAGGGTCAAATTAGCAGGAATATATAATGATCCTAAATACATATATCCCTAATAACAGAGTTTCAAAACTATATACAGCAAAACTGATAGAACTAAAGGGAAAAAGACAAATTCAGAGGAACAGTTGGCATTGTTACCCTCTTAGTACTTGATAAAATAAATGCACAATGCATATGATGTAAAAAGCATTATCAATAATAAGAACTGAAGCAATATTATTTTACTTTCTCAATCAGGAATTCAAAATCTTGCAAACTGATCAATACTCATTTAAGTCAAATATTAATATAGTTTTTACTATATGTCATATGCTATGCTAAGTCATAAGTGCAAAAAGAATAAGCAGTAATTCCTATTTGTAAATATGTTTTAGGAAAAGTTAGGAAATTTTCTTTGCTTTCAATTTTTTATTGAGAATTTCCACCTCTATTATAAGAATCCTCTGATTTCCTGATTTAAAGCCATTGTGCAAAGTAGGTCAGGTTGTCAAACCTCTCATAAATACAGCTCACAGAAGTTGAAGTGGACTTCTGAAACAGAGTCAAACTTTTGGAAAAGCTGAAGCGGAACTTTTTGTTCATTTCTTTTTCAAAGGGTCTAATTGGAGCAAAATATCTAAGAAATATATTACAGATGCAAAAATCTTCAAAACAAACCAGAGAAAAACATTTTGAAAACGATTTTTAAAAGAGTCTGATAAAATGTACAAAACGCAAACTGTTTCTCCATGAAAAGAATGCAGCTGGAGGCAGCATTTATAGCTGACAGAGAAGAAGTTGAGCCAGTTGGGGCGAGCTTACCCAATTTCACATCAATGATTATTATATTATGGCATTTAGCAAAATATTAAATGTTCCTCTTTATAACTTTTCTTTGCTAACTCTTTAGATAAGAAAAGATATTTACTAAATCGACCACAATATAAAATAATGCTCATAAAATGCAATCTCCAAGTTGGTCGTCCTCAGCTGGCCAAACAAATCCTGCTGAAGTATTTGAGTCTTCTGTCTCCACCCTGAACTCAAGCAGGTGGCAGGTCAACAGCAGTAGTGACAACTGGCTACTGAAGGGGCCATAAATCCAAAGTGGATAACTCCAGCCACATTCCTTGCTGTGAAGGACCAGAGGTCTATTGTGCTTTTCCAACACAATCAGAGACAGCCAGTTTTCTGGATACTGCACCCAGGTGGAATGAAAGAGTCTTAGATGAACCATCAGTAACAACAAAAAACCTGTTATATGTAGAAAGAAAACAAGCAATGCAAATAAAGATGTATTGCAACATAAGGTTTCAAAAGACTCTATTCTGAAGTATCATGCTTTCTCATTCACGAATCAGTTCTTTCTCACTCTTTTCCCTAGTAAATTGGACATAATTATTGTTTTTATTTTACAAAAGATAGAAAGGAGGCTAAATGACTTGCCCACATGTGCACAGCTTATCAACAAAAAAGAAAGTTGAATTTAGCCTTTCATCGGTAACATCTAGTTTTGTTAAAATATTCTCCAATAATGTGGACTTTATTATCAGTAATCATGTCCACTGTAAGACTGATCCATTCCTTCAAAAGTTTTTCTTTATTAGCTCAGCAATTATTTATTAAGCAACTGTGTCTCAAGCACATGTGGCAAGCTAGATGCCAGGGATACCATCAATAACAGGACAAGTTCCCCATCATGTCAAGCACAAGTGGGTGTAACTGTTTGGCAGGCAGCTCTCTTCCAAGTGTTGCTTCATGTTGCTTCCATCTTATGGCTCTCCCATGTTCACCTTGCCGGGGTAAGCTTGGTATACTTGCTTCCTAGTTTACCATGCTCATTCGGCACATTCCAGAAGTGATGGAAAGGGCATGAAGGATGTGTGTGGGAGTTAAGAGTCAGGCCTGAGAGTGATACACATCACTTCTGCTCATATTCCTTGGCTAAATCTCTGTCACAGATCCACATCCAACATCAAGGAAGGCTGGGAACAGCTGTCTAGCTTGTAGGCCTGGAAGAAGAGAATGAAGGTTTGGTCATTGGCTAGCAGTTTCTGCCACAGGACTTTCATTACATACATTTTCCAGATGAAATGTCGATGGTACTGTCCAAAGATCATGCAGATGTAAATAGTGAGCCAGGATTTAAACTTGGGTTGTCTGTCACTAGAGCCCACGCTTTCCAGTGGTTCTTAATGTGTGGCCCAGACAAGCAGCATCAACATCACCTAGGAACTTGTTGGAAATAAGTATTACTGTCCCTTATCCCATTGAGTCAGAAACGATGAGGTTGAGTAAAACAAGTTGTTTTAATAGTCAGCTCTCTCTGATCTGACACAAATTCATGTTTGATAATCATTTCACTGGACTATACTACCTTTCATTTAGGGGCCTACAAAGTATGTTTCTTGTTGGTCATCAATATTGTCAGTCATAATGCCTGACAACGGCCAACTAGAAAATAAACATTTAAAATTATTTTTGCTTCAAATACGATAATATTATTTATAGAGCTTTATCTTTAAAATAATGATACTTTTATTATAACATTGCTTTGTTTTAAGTGTTATTTATGCAATTGTCTGTTTTTTTGCACCAGTTTTTAAGCATCTAGAATGCTCTTGTATCTCCCACAGCCCCTAGTAATTCGCTTCCCAAATAGTAGGCATTCAATAACTGTTATTTTGTTTGAATGGGAAAAAATGTACAATAATGTTTTTCATTACCTTGAAGATATATGAAGAACAGCTTTCCATGCTAAAACTTTTCAATTATATAAGCCATGACTATCAAAAACTTCACAGAAATGAAAATTTAATATCTTCATTGTAAATAGATAGCAAGACTTAAAAACTGCTGTTTTTCAAATGTGAAAATTTACGAGACATTTAAAAATTATTAGTTACTTAAAAATGCACACAGCATTCTATTTTTCTTCCTGAAATAATTTTCTCAATTAGCTAATATATAATGGGTACATTGAAGGACATTAAAATACAACTTTCATTATTGGATATTTCATAGGCTCTAATGGAATTTTATAATATATCTGTGATAAGAGCTCATAATTGATTAAAGTTTTTTTCTTCATTGTCAGAAAACCATTAATGGCAAAGAGCCCTGGCTTTGCAGTAAAAAACACCTGTGTTCAAATTCTAGCTCTGTCACTCATTAACTATAAAATCTTGAGTGCATAATCAGTTTTCAACTGTAAAATGGGGAAGACAATACTTACACTTCAGGGGACTGACTTAAGGAAAAATTATATTACAGAAAGAGTTTAACAATGAACCTCATAAACTTTCCAAAAAAATGTAATTTGTCCTTTAAAATAAAATCTAACTGTGACATTGTGAAGTATTGTCCTATTTTCATATTCTAAAATCCTTAGAGCCTTCAGAGTGGTAAATGTCTTTTTGTGTGCTAATGAGTAGACTGGTTGCTGGCAGCCCTGGGTAACTTCAGGATGAGAAGATTGGATACCTGAAAGACCAAAGCTAGATTAGAGGGTTGGGATTTAGCCCCACCCCAAACTTCTGAAAAGAAGAGAGGGGGTGGAGATTAAGTAGATCACCAATGGCCAATGATTTAATCAATCATGTCTAGTAACAAAGCCTCTATGAAAGCCCTAAAGGACAGAGTTTGGATGAGCTTCTGGATAGTTGAGCAAGTGGAGCTTCCTGGAGGGTATCATGCTCAGAAAGGACATGTATCCTTTGTTATAACCTTTAAAATAAACCAGTAAGTATAAGTGAAGTGTTCCCCTGAGTTCTGTGAACTGCTCTAGAAAATTAGTTGAACACCAGGAGGGGATAGTGGGAACCCCAATTTATAGTCAATCAGTCAGAAGTGTGGATGACAACCTATTACTTGCACTGGTGTCTAAGGTGGGGGAAGTCTTATGGGACTGAGGTCTTAACTTGTGGGCCCTAACACTGTCTCCAGGTAGATAGTGTCACAATCAAATTGAGTAAGAGGACACTCAGCTGTAGTCTGCTGCAGAATTGGTTGCTTGCTTGGTGTGTGTGTGGGGGAAAAACATATATCTGGTGTCAGAAGTGCTCTGTTTTGTGAGAGTATAGCAGAAGAAACCAAGTTTGGTTTTTCCTATATCCTTAGAATATCTAAAATAACTTTTGGTGCTTCAAGTAATTTTTTTTTTCCAGTTAGGGTCTCACTCTGTCACCCAGGCTGGAGTGCAGTGGCATGATTGCGATGATCATGGCTCATGGCAGCCTCGACTTCATGGCTCATGGCAGCCTCGACCTCCTGGGCTCAGGCAATCTTTCTACCTCAGTATCCTGGATAACTGGGACTACAGGCGCATGCCACCACACCCTGCTATTTAAAAAATTTTTTTTTATAGAGATGAAGTCTTGCTATGTTGCCCAGGCTGGTCTCGTACTCTTAGGCTCAAGCAATTCTCTCTCCTCAGCTTCCCAAAGTGCTGGGATTACAGGTGTGAGGCACCACACCCAGCATTCAAGTAATTATTGATTCTACACAAAAGTATTTCTCATGCAAGAGACTATCCTTAAAGACTATCCTTAAAGATGTTTTCAGAATGTTTATATGTTGGTGACTCATGTAAATTTTGTCGTTAGACATTACTATTATTGTGTATATTTCACCACCTCCCTTCTTCTCTTACTCCCATAAATCAGAATATTGTGAAGATAACCACAACATTTTTTTTCCATATTTCTGTCTCCAACTAGAAAATCAAATTGAAACATGTATCAATATAGTGTGAATTCCACTAGTGTAGCTAAGCATTTTTTATATCTGAATCAAATATAATTTGGTGTTTATTAAATGAGGAGTGACTCATGTGCTATTGACCAAGTTCTAATGGTTAATTAACAGCAGTACATTATAACCCCCACCCACCCACAGTCACTATTGTGGCTAAAGGAATTTTAATGAGTTGTGGTGAGACCTTAGTCATATACACTGTGAGCCAGTTCTCTTTTATTTCTCAAAGCTCTCCATCTAGGTTTTTTCTTTGGACTTTCTATTATCCAAAGGTAGTGATTATGAATTCCTTGGGCTTTTACCACCTTTTTCTCTCTTGTTCCCACTTCTCTACCCACATTTTCCTTTGTACACTCTGAGATTGATCACAAAAAAATCTGATAATTAAACCAAAAGCTTTCAGTTTTTGAATGTTAACCAAAACATACCAACCTGGCTCAATGTGAATCTGCTGAAGTTTTCCTATTGCTTTGGCCCTTGTTTCTAGTGGAGTTGCTACAAAAGACCTTTTTTGGATGTTGGATTCCAATCAGTATGTCATTCACTCGCTCCAATTCTGACTCCGAGGTAACTTTTTAAAGCTTTCAAAGCCCTTCTTAGACATGGCTAAGAACAATGCATTTTGAATGATCTGGGTAGAACTGAAATAGGAATGATTAGAGAAGACCTTATCCTTTAGCTTATATATCTGACTGTTCAGAAATACCTGAGCTGAGGTGGATACATGTGTGAGTGAATAATAAAACTGAAATATTAAAAATAGAATGAGGTCTTGTTTGAGCTTAAGGTGAGTGAGTGAATCATGTGCCTGATTAAATTAGCATTGCACAGAAGTGGAACCAGAAGGGGGGTAGAGTATAACAGCTCTCTTCCCTCTGGGGTGACTTTTCCATCTGTACACTGCAGGCCTGCTACCAGATAATGAATAGTGAGAGATCCCAGGATGACAGGTGGCAGAAGAATACAGAAGAATCCTATTAGCCAATTTCTACAATATATATTCTGGGAGCTGCTACTTGAGCATTTTTCCCTTAAAGAGATATATAAATAATCTTTACCTCATGACCCTCTTATAGAGAGAGGGGTGCATTAAAAATACTTATGGGAAAATGTAAAGTGGTGGGTAAGGGTATAGTTGTTGCTTTTTGGTGACCAGTTTTTTTTTTTAATCCTATCTGTAAGTATTTTTAGGAATTCTCCTATCTCCTGTTTACAGCCCATGATTTTGAGGGTGGCACTGGGATAAAGAACATGGCTAAGATTAAGCCAATTAGCATATTATATTTCCCTAGACTTAGTGATTGGTTCAGTGATGGTCCCATGATCCTATGAGTCTACGAAACACACTGAAGCTTTCCCCAAGGCCCCCGGGGAAGAGACACTGACTTTTAACTGTTTTACTTGAACATGAGAAGATGGAGGGGCTGTATGACTGTCCTCATACTGCTACTACATGGAGCCTGAGCCTGAAGCAAATGAAATAGGGGGTTAGAGGTAGTGAGATGGAGAGAAACCAAGTCTTGATATACCTTTTGAGCGCTGAATCTAAGTGTGCCTACAGCCAGCTCTGCCTCTGGATTTTTCAGTTATGTAGACCACTAAGCTTCTTTAGTTCTTTTTTTGTTTGTTTGTTTACACCAGTTTGGCTCGGGTATTCTGTTATTTGCAACCAAATATATCCTCACCCACAAATAAGTGAATATCACTCAAGCAGCTCTGCAGTTGAAGATTGATTGATGATTATACGCGGGTCCACACCTTTAGAGATTTATTTATTTAGTAATCAATCAAGAGTAAGAGAAACCTTTCAGAAAACTTTGTTCAATGGTCTGGAATTTTAAATTATTCCACTGGCAAATTTCCTGACAATCCATCTATGGATTGGTTTACAAGTAATTAAAACATGACCCAAGGTCATTGCCAAACTCTCAGGATAATTTCTGGTGTTTGCAGTATGCATTTTAAAAGTAATTTTATGACATAAATAATCCCATATTAAGTGAAAAGAAGCAAAATAATGATATATGATATGCACTAAAATGAAAAATTGGAATGTAGAACTACAAAGCAATTGATAAAAAATGTAACTGGGAAATCTCAGGTATGAGATTTTAGAATGTAACGATTTAATTGAGAGAAATTATTTTCTTAAACAATTTGGAACTAGCAATAGTAAAAAAGATTAGTTGTTGCCAAGGGTTAGGGGTGGTGAAGGAAGGAATAAATAGGTAGAGCACAGGGAATTTTGAGGGTAGTAAAAATACTCTGTACAAGGGGGACTCAAAAAACCTGGAACTACCTTGCGGGTTTTTTTTTTTTTTTTTTGATGACGGGTCCCTTGGAGTACAGGTTTCCCTTACTAAATAAGTGTTCTAGGAACCTGTCAGCATCAGTGTACCAGCTAGCATTGTTGTGAAAGGCTGCATTTGGCTTCAGCGAATTTGTTTTTGGAGATTCAGTGCGCTTGCCCATTTCATGATGGGTGATTTATGAGTGCACCTGTCCACACCATGCTGAGTGTTCAACAGTTTTTGACCAAAAACGGCATAACCCCCGGACCCCACTCTCCTCTTCACCCGATCTCACCCCAAGCAACTTTTTGTTTGTTTCCCTAAGTAAAATAAGTCCTCAAAGGGAAACATTTTTGTCCTTGTGGAAGTGGTGATATGAAAAATGGCAGTAGCACTAGCAGACATCAAAATTGGCAAGTTCAAAAACTGTTTTGAGCCAGAGAAAAAGTATCTTGAGAGGTGTATTGCATCAAATGCATAGTACTTGGAAAGAAACTGGAGTCTGAACATGTAAGCATAAATACACATTTTTTAAATAAATAAATTCTAGGTTTTTTTGGGTCCCTTCTTGTACTATACTATAATGGTAGATACATCTCACTATACATTTGTCCAGACCCATAGAATGTACAACACCAAATAAATCCTGATATAAACTATGGACTTTGGATGACATGTGGATGTAGGTTCATCAGTTGTAACAAATGTATCCTCTGGTGTGGGATGTTGATAATGCAGGCAGCTCTGTGTGTATGAAAGCAGGAGCTCTGTGGGAAATCCCTATACTTTCCTTTCAATTTTGCTGTGAATTACACGATGGAATACTACGCAGCCATAAAAAAGAACAAAATCATGAATTTCGCAGCAGCCTGGATGGAGCTAGAGTCTATAATACTGAGTGACCTCTCACAGAAACAAAGATCTGAGTATCACATATTCTCACTCATATAGTGGACCTTGATCATCCAACGCACTACCATAAGAAAATGACTGACAGTGGTGGGAAACTATGGGGGGGGGACTAATGGTAGTAAACATCTGTCTGGGGACGGGGAGACACCTGCTATCAACAAGGGGGCCTGAATGAAGCATATTTGTATAACTAACCCTTAACTGTACCCCACAATATCAAAATAAAAAATAAAAAATAAAACTGCTCTAGAAAACCAGTCTTTAAAAAATGGTAACTGGGAAATGAGGCTTTGAGATGTAACAATTTCATTTAAAAAATGAAAACTGTTAAATAATTTGAACATTCTCTGAAAGTTACAGCATTTATTTAAATTGTCTGGTGCTTAAGTTATTTCAACTTTAGTCAAATAGTATTTGATATGCATGATATATGAATATACGATATAACCATTGGAGTCACAGTGCATTTAGTTTAAATAAATGAATATTTATTTGATAAATACTGTATTTCTGAAAATATCATATAGACTGGTAATATTTAACTGACTTTTTTGTTGGTCCCATTACCAAAGGATTAATGCTCAGTGAGTGCATATTTAAGAAACTAGATATTATATCTAAGAATAAAGAAATGTTAGTGTTGTCCTTCTCATGAGAGACAATAGACAATAGACAATCATCTTAAGAAGATGGATTTCAAAGTATAAATATTGGAAATTTTTAACAGTCCAATAACTTTCCAAGATGTCTTTTAAAGTAGCTAAAATAAAGGACTAGATTTCAGACTGCAAACCTTTTTATTTAACCTGATGATTAAAGGAAGGAGTTTCACTCCCATTTTTTGAACAATACCTCAAAGTTGATGAGAGAATGGGTGGACCTGTGAAATAAACCAGAACACTGCCCTCATAATGAATCAGTTATGTCCACAAGATGTGAATGTATGATTTCTGCAACTCTGTTAGCTCAATTTCAATTTGCAAAGACAGCGGAGGCAACCGTGAATTGCCCTGGTCTAACAACACGCAGAAGTTTTGCTGTGTGCCTTGGAATCAAATGATCTAGTTGGAAATTTTTACTCCACTATTTCCTGGCTGCGTGGCCTTGGACAGTTTACATATCTTCTTCAGTTATATTTATAGATTCCCGATCTATAAAATGATTCTAACTTATGATATCAGCTACCAACTAAATTTTTCATGTTATAATATTTCTCCTTTGTAAAGTTTTTCTCTGCGTCATGCATTACACTAAGCATAAACACACACATACATAGATATACCCATCATTAAAACTCCATGAGATATAAATTTTTAATCCCCATTTTATAGATGTGGAGACTGAAGCTCAGATAAATACAAATCACTTGACTTGGAGGTAGTGAAACTTGGATTTGAGCAAAAGTCTGCCTGATTCAATGGACAATTATTTTAATTCACAAAAACAAACAAACCCTATATGCTTTAATAAGAAAAACAAACAACTTTTAGCCTACACTTTGACCCAAATCACAATTAATCCATAGTGTGGGGAGTTCTTGCAAATTTTGCCTATTTCTTAGATGGCTCGAAAATGTATCAAAAAAAACTTTGTGCAAAACCCATAAGCTTTAGGATATAATGAAGACAAATCCTGTAGTTGTGAAACTAGAGACAGTGCAGAGCAGCTTGTGAGGTGTAAAGGTGGAACAATGAGCCAACAGGTACTGCAACATGTAGCCATGTCCACTCGGCAGACAACAGAACAAATTTCTGTTCTGTTTCCACTCCAAATTAGAAAGCACACCGAACTCCATTGTGATGTTAGAATCCTCTTCAACCTAGAACTCCAGGCAACAGTGACACTGATTGAGATTGGCAGACCATATGGAATTGGAGTTCATGAATCCATGTAGGACATGAAACTCCACTCATATGGCAAATCTTAACTCTAGTACCAAGCTGAGCTGGCTCTATTTGTTCTAGAATATTAGAAGCATTGATGTCTAGGTGGATCCTAAGCTGGTGTTGAATACTGAGATTCAGACTTGAAATTAGAACAGGAAAGAATCTGATTTCTGCATCAGGTCATACCTTTTGAACTAAATAGTCTAGTTTCATATTACTTTTGATTATTTGTCCTTTGGTATCCTTGTACTTTAAGTAAAATCTGGTTTGAAGAATTTTTAATTTCTTTGTTTTTTAAGGAGTGAGTCATGTATTCATGTATATCCAGAAGTTAAACTCAGTAGCCTACATGATCGTCTCAGTGAGAGTTACCAGATTCTCTGATAGGAAAGTGGACAAAGGGTAATATAGGTTACAACTTTGAAAGACAGTTGTATAGAGATATTCTATAAATCAAGCAACAAATTTTTAATATCAGTCACCTAATTAGCAAGCCAGTAGATTTGTAAACCTAATTTTAATTTTGTTAACATTTGATGTTGATAAATTATTTTAAAATTATTTTTCTAAAATGCTCTTCCTGCTTGCTTGACTTCCTTCTCTCCTAGTTTTCTTTTCTTTTCTTTTCTTTTTTGTTTGTTTGTTTGTTTTTGCATCAGGGTCTCACTGTCACCCAGGCTGGAGTGCAGTAGCACAATTACGGCTCACTGCAGCCTTGACCTTCTGGGTTCAGGTGATCCTTCCACCTCAGCCACACTGAGACTACTACAGACATGCACCACCATGGCTTGCTTTATCTATCTATCTATCTATCTATCTATCTATCTATCTATCTATCTATCTATGCATTTATTTATTTTAGAGTCAAAACCTCAATATGTTGTCTATGTAGTCCTGAACTCCTAGGCTCAAGCAAACTCTCGCCTTGGCCCCTAAAGTGCTGAGATTACAGGTAGGAGCAACCACGTCCATCTTCTCCTAGTTTTTCGGAGTCCTTCATGAACTCTTCTTCTTCTGCTGATGTTTGAATGCTAATTTCTTTTCCAAGCTTCTCCATTCTCTGACCACTTTTGGCTTTATACATACATATGTATACCGTATATATACCAAACATGAGTGATTCCAATGCCATGGCTTTAGTCACTTAAGCATCCAAAGGCTACATATTATCAAGAGAAAAACACACTGCACTGGACCACTTCTGCCCTTGACTAAATGAAAATATGACCTCATCACTTTCCTATTTAAAATTCTTGCTATTCTTTAGCAGCCATAGGTTAAAAATAAATGTCTTAGAATGGCATGCAAAAGCTTTTGTGTTTGGGCCTCAACCTATTTCTCTGGCCTCATCTACCTACTTTCTGTTCCCAATTCTTACATATTTACCCTGGGTTTGAGCTATACCAAAACACTTTCAGTTCCTCAAATGATCTGAAGTCGTTTTTTGTCCTTGTACCTTTTCACATGTTGCTCATTTTTCCCTTAAGACCCTTTATGCTCTTGTCCTTTAGGTAGCCTTATTTATTCCTCTACTCTTTTTTTTTTGAGACATAGTCTCACTTTGTCGCCTAGGCTGGAGTGCAGTGGCAAGCTTATGGCCAACGCAGCCTCGACCTGCTGGGCTCAGGTGGTCCTTCTGCCTCAGTTTTCCAAGTATCTGGAACCACAGGCATGTGCCACCACACCTGGCTAATTATTTTTTTGTTTGTTTTTGTAGAGATGAGGTCTCGCCATGTTACTCAGGCTGGTCTTGAACCCCTGAGCTCAGGCAATTCTCTCGCCTGAGTTCCAAAGTTCTGGGATACCTCTCTACTCTTAATACAAACAATGTCTATTCTGTGGGGCTTTTCTTGTTTTTCCCATGCCATGTTACAAGTGTAGCACCCTGTGTATAATGATGCTAGTCACCATTTATTCTATGCTTGACATTGTGCTAAGTCTCTGACATAACATTATTTTAGTCAATCTCTAGTAACATTAGGAACTAAGTATCAGTATCCTGTTTTCAGTTTGAGAGTACTAAGGTAAAGAGAGCTGCAATGACCTACCCAAGATAACACTGCCATTAAGTAGTGGATCACAAATTTAAACCCAAACTTATTTCTCATCTAGACCAATTCACATCTTAACAATGAGAAACTAAGTTTATATGTTTATATATTTAATGACCTATTTCTCCCTAACTCATTTTTGTATTTCCTAGGCCAAACATACAGTAGGTACTTAATATGTGTACTTTATATGTTGAAGAGACCAGAATTTGTGGAAGTGGGACTGAATAAATGCCAAAGAACAATATAATATAGGCATTATATTCATATTGAAAGGTTAAACACTATCATATTTAAAATCTAGGAAAACTGAAAAGACTGAGAATAGATCGTAATTTCTCCTTTCTTGTTCAAATACAAACGAGGGAAAGGGCCATTACTTCTTAAAAACCATCAAATGATTGAAATTAAAACACTGTAAAAGGTCTGTAACATCTATGTCCCTCACCTACATCTTGAATGGTCCATAAAAAGAAATGGCTTTAGCTTCTGCCACCTGTTCCCTGCATCAAGAATAAGTACCATGAAAAGGACTGAGAATGCATTTTATGCAAGAACTGCCACACAAAGAGCAGACATTAAGACTGAAATTGCAGTGCTCAAACTGAGGAGCTGAACAATAGCCAAAGATGGGAGAAATTCTAACATCTGGCAAGTCAGGGAAAGGAAGATAGGAAAATGAATCTCATTGTTTATCTAACTTCCAAAGATGAAGTCATAAAAGCCATACAACCTAACTGCAACCCTATTTTCATTCCGGGAGTGTCTTTTTTTTTTTTTTGCTACTCAAATCTACCCACCTGGATTCCATTCTTCCCTATTGACCTTACTCATTCTTTACGATATAGTTCAAATGCTATCTCCTTTGTGAAACACACCCTAGTCCCCCAGTCAGCACTGATAACCCACTTTTTTTTTGCTCACAGATAATCCTATTTGTACCTTAATTTATCACTTTTTAGCTAGATTCAGGACTAAGTTTGAGTTCTTGAGAGAAGAGAACAATTTTTTTCTTATCTTCTGTGTTCATTCAACCACCTAGAACAGGGTTGAGCTTACCCTAGGCTTTCAAGAAAGGCTTATTGAATTGAAATAAATCTGTTGGGGTTAAGGAATTATTCAATTATAAATATCTTTCTTGCCCAAATGGCTTGTTTCTATAAGTTTGCTTAAAAACCAAGAAGTCTCAAATAGTCTCCTTTGAACCCTATTTGTACTTCATAATTTTGTATTGAAATTTTAGACTCTGAATTGCACACTTTGTTAGCAAAAATGATTTCCTCAGAGCAAAAGCTCAGATGTTACATATAACTTCGGCTGAGTCATGCTTTAATATTTTTTCTAATTCCCCAATTGTTAACCTTGATTTTTTTTGTTGTTGAATTTTCTGAAAAGTATCTGCAGCAGCTATTGCTGCCACTACCACTACTTATGTTGGCAAGGCTATATTTGGGGCAACTATCAAGGATTTGGGCAAGTCACTCTGTGATGGAAGAGAGGGTTCTGGGAGATGAAGCAGCCAGGAAGTGGACCAAAAATTATATAGTTTGTGAGAAATGGAAAAAGAAAGGTTTGAGAAGAGAAAATGAATGATATAACTGATAAAGAGAAGAGAGAGAGAGAACACAATTTGTTCTCTCCACCTTAAAATTTTAAATTTTAATTTGTTCATTGACCTATCTATCCATTTTAAACCCAAACTCAGAGATTTTCCTAAGGCCATTATGCAAAAGAATACTAGAATTATTAATATTATTGGGGCATATGGGCACAGATAGAATGGCTCTACCAGCATCATTTTTCAGAGTTATGTGCCACATTGTCAGACCCATTAGAATGCTTTTGGCTGCAGGTAACAGAAAACTGAACTCAAAATGACTTAAGCTATAGGGTATTTATTATTTTACATTAAATCTGGTGGTAAGTTGACTTCATGGTTTATTATTTCAATTGCTCAATGCTTTTATCATGGACCCAAGTTTTTAATGTTCTGCGTGTAACTCCCCTCAAGGTTATAAAATGGTTGCAATAGCTTTATTATCACTTTTTGGTGCACTAAAGTTTAGAGGCAGAAAAAGCATTTATATGTTTTTTGTTTCCCTTTTAAGAGTTAAGAAACATTTACCAGATATACCTTCCCACAACTGACCATGAAATTTCCTTTCAAATCTCACTGGCCAGTCATTGGCCAGGATGGGTTGGTGGTGAAATCACTATGTTTGGCTTTTCAACTCAAAAGTCTTCCACTGAGCCTAGGGATGAAGCCAGTCTTCCCTGAAACACTAACACACCATGTGGAGGAAATACGAAGTCATATTCTCTGAAAGGAAGAAGGAGACAAATCACTTAGAGAGGCAACTCAAACTAAGTACTATAACCACTTTTTTCCAGAAAAAAGTAGCAGTGTATTTGAAACACTCCCCCCACACACACTTTATTGCCATTCAGGATAGTTGTGAATATGAGTGCTGTGATTATTCATTGACAGAAAAAAAAATGAGAATATTTCAGGATGTCTGGTGGTGGTAGGAGCATGAGAGAGCATTTGGTTAATTGGTCCTGGGAGAGATAGGAGGGAGGAGTTGATAAAGAAATAAAAGATTATCAGGAAAAGAAATAAGAAGCAAGGATAGAGGGATATATGTTGTAAGTGGGATCTTCATTATAATCCCATAATGGAACAAGGACTAGTTAATGGAAATGTTGAGAACAATTTCCAGTACTAACCAGATCGCTTTTTAAATTAAAAATCATATTTTTCATTCTCACAGCTAATCATATTTTTCATTCTTCACAGCACCTCTGTATAAGGTTAGGAATAAAAAATAATTTCCAAACAGTGAAAGCTTGTTACCTTAGAAACTCCACTAGATGTTTTTCCAAGTAGCAAAATGTGTTGTTCAGCCTAGATGAAGTTCTACGTGAAGAATATAAGGTAGGTTTTATCGAAGATGAGTTGGTTGAGAAATTGAGGTTTTGCTTTCAGAATCTCTACTCTGTTCCATTGGTCTATATTCCTGTTCTTATACCGATACCAGGTACCAGGTTGTTTTGATTATTGTAGCCTTATAATAAAGTTTAAAGTATGGAAGTCTGCTACTACCCACTTTGTTTCTTTTCTGAGGGTTGTTTTGGCTATTCACGGTCTTTTATGTTTCCATATGAATTTCAGTATTGTTGTTTCCACATCTGAGAAGAATGATGTTGGTAATTTCATGGCTATAGCATTGAATCCATAGATTGCCTTGGGTAGGATGGACATCTTAATAATGTTGATTCTTCCAATCCATGAGCATGGAATATTTTTCCATTTGTTTGTGTCATCTTTGACTTCTTTGAGCAGCGTTTCATAGTTTTCGTTGTAAAAATCTTTCACTTCTCTGGTTAGGAAGATGCTGAGGTATTTCATTTTTGTAGTGTCTATTGTGAATGGGATTGTGCTTTTTATTTGGTTCTCTGCCTATTTGTCTTTGGTGAATAAGAACGTGACTGTTTTTTGCATGTTGACTTTGCACCCTGAGACTCTGCCAAAGTCCTTTACAGATTCTCTTAGATTTTTTAGGTATAGGATCATATCATCAGCAAAGACAGATAACTTCACATCTTTTCCTACTTGGATAACACTGATTTCTTTCTCTTGTCTGATTGCTCTAGCTAGGACTTCCAACTCTATGTTGAACAGGAGGGAGGAGAGTGGGTGGCCTTGTCTTGTTCCAGTTTTCAGGGGAAATGCTTCCAATTTCTGTCCCTTAGCATTATGTTGGCTGTGGGTTTCTCATACATGGCTCTTACTATTTTGATATATGGTCCCTATATGCCTAGTTGTTTGAGAGTTTTTATCAAGAAGGGATGCTGGATTTTATTGAACGTTTGTTCCACATCTAATGATATAGTCATGTTGTTCTTGCTTTTACATCTGTTGATATATTGAATTACATTTATGGTCTTGTAGATGTTGAACCAGTTCTGCATACCATGGATGAAGCCTGCTTGTTCATGGTGGATGATTTTTGAGATGTGTTTTGGGATCTTATTTTCTAGAATTTTGTTGAGAATTTTTGCATCTATGTTCATCAGTGATATTGACCTGTAGTTTTCTTTCTTTGTTGGATCTTTACCTGGTTTGGGGTATAATGATTTGGGGAGAGTTATGGTACAAGAACATTGGTATAAGACCAATGGAACAGGATAGAGATTTTGGAAGCAAAACCTCAATTTCTCAACCAACTCATTTTCAACAAAGCCTCCACCACCAACCACTGGGGAGAGGAGAACCTATTCAGTAAATGGTGTTGGGAAAACTGGCTGACCACATGCAGAAGAGTGAAACAGGATCCCTACCTGTCACTTGTCACCATACACAAAAATAAACTCCAAATGGATCAGAGACCTAAACACAAAACCCCAAACTTTAAGAATCTTAGAAAATGCAGGAGACACCCTTACGGAAATCAAAATCAGCAACCAATTCCTGATCAAAACCTCAAAAGCCCATGCCATAATAGATAAGATAGGCAAGTGGGACCTCATCAAACTGAAAAGCTTCTGCAAAGCAAAAGAAACCATCAAAAGAGTGGTGAGACAGCTCACAGAATGGGAAAAAATATTTGCCAACTGTGTAACTGACAAAGGCCTAACATCCAGGATCTACAAGGGATTCAAACATGCTGAAAGAAAGAAAGAAAGAAAAAAAAAAACCCCAAACAGCCCCATTAAAAGTGGGCAAAAGACAGGAATAGACACTTCTCAAAAGAAACATACGAGCATCCAACAGACACATGAAAAAATGCTCAGTCTCACTAATCATCAGAGAAATGCACATCAAAACCACGTTGAGATACCACCTAACTTCAGTAAGAATGGCCATCATTAATGAAACAAAAAAACCAACAGATGTTAGCAAGGATGCAGAGAAAAGGGAATGCTTCTACACTGTCAGTGGGAATGCAAACTAGCTCAACCTCTATGGAAAACATTGTGGCAATTCCTAAAAAACATAGAAATTGATTTTCCATGTGACTCAGCTATCCCCCATCTGGGAATATACCTGGAGGAACTTAAATCACTCTACCATAAAGATACCCTCTGGACATACATGTTTAATGCAGCACTATTCAGAATAGCAAAAACATGGAACCAACCATGCTGCCCATTGAAACTGGACTAGACAAAAAAAAGTGATATATATACATGATGGAATATTATGCAGTCATAAAGAAGAACAAAAGTATGGACTTTGCAGCAACTTGGATGAATTTAGAGTCTATAATACTCAGTGATTTATCAGAAAAGCAAAGAACTGAGTACCATATGTTCTCACTCATAAGCAGACTCTGAACATTTACCATAATACTATAAGAAAGGGATTGGCAGTAGCCAGAAACTACCAGAGGAGGGGGTGGCACATAACATTAATAAGGGTACCTGATCTCAAGCCAGGCAAAATGGGGATCAAAGGGAGACCCAAACTTTACCTGTGTGTTGACAACCTGTATACCTAATACTTAATTGTAGCCCACATCTTTAAAACAAAATAAATTAAATTAAAAAAGAATATAAGGTAAGTCAATTGAATTTGAAGGTACTAGGTACCATTCAGGCACAGGTTTCCACATAGACTGATTGCAAAAAGTCTAGCATTTTATACTATACTTGAAATCCCACTATCCCACACTCATTCCTTTTAACATTCCTGAGGAGAGTTACATTTTAAGCTATTTCCAGTATTTACTCATATTTCCTTTCCACATTTCTACTTGCAAAAACCCAATGATATTTTGAAAGAAGGATATATTGGAACATCATTTCAGAACCTCTTTCTCAGAATTTTCCCAGGTGGAATGGTATTGTTTTTAACAGATATTACTCAGCATTATATCCAAGGGAGAGGAAGAAGAGAGGGAAGCAGCAGTCATAATATTTATTAGTTTTTATAGAACTAAGGGCTAACTCTATCATGCTGTTTCTTCCAATACCTCTTGCTTCAGGAAGGGAAGGGAAAAGGCAGGAACAATTCTGCCTGCAGAATTGTTTTATTGATTATGTCTTGTCATTTCTCTTACCAAAGATGTTATGTTGTAGTTACTGTGAAGGGATATTTTTCCTATTTATATGACAGATAAGAGAGAATTGGGAACATCTTTACACTTAGAATACAGTGCAGATTTCCTTGTAAATAACATGATACTATTTTGCTTTATGAGTATATATGGGTACTTTAAAAAATAATTTACATATTTATAATCTTCATGAGTACATCTTAAGTGGCGTCATTTGTTAAAATACAAATAAATCATTGGATTAAAAATATGTATGTAATCCCTATATCTGCATATGCCCAAATTCTTCAAATTTTAGGGGTTACTTTCAATTTAATAATTAAATAAAATGGCTTGAGTTCACATCCCACATTGTGGGTGACTTAGTGTTTTCCAATATCCCTAAGAATTCTCAGAGAAGCATATTTTTCTTCTCATCATCACTTGCTCTAATACCTATGTCTTCTGGATCCTCTATTCAACACTAATAGAAATGCAATGAAAATCACATATATAATTTAAAATATCTTAATAGCTACATTAAGAAAGGTAAAACAAGTAAAATTAATTTTAATATCATATCTTTATAAACCCAGTATGTCAACAATATATTAGCATTTCAACATGTGACACAAGCCACAATTCAAACATTCAATATCTACATGTGTAGTACCTATTGTGTTGGATAATGCAGCTCCATACCCTCACACATCATTTCCATGGCTTCTTCCATCTCAGCTAACCCTACCATGGAACACTGAACCTTCTCCTCATTTCCCAAAGCTGTACACTATAGCTTTTGTTTGTACTACACTTTAAGGCTTGGGAAGAATGGAGGATGATTGTATTACACATCCTAACCAACCACTAAGACTACTGGAAATCCCATGTCTTAATGTCCTTCTGTCATTTTTGTTATAAATAATTTATTTCTGAGCATAGTTTCCTAGGGTGTAACCTCCCACCAAGCTCTAAGTACAGTATTAATGGTAAAGGATCATGGGCATGAGGGGAATGTGTTGCAGAACTTAAAAAAAAAAAAAAAAAAAGAAATGTCAAAATATTACCATCCTGCCCATCTCAAGGTCACATCTCAGAGGAAGCCTTTTCTGACTTCAACAAATAAATATAAATACTTATGAAAACTTGGCCAAATTTTTGTTAAGACTGTTAATGTATTTTGCCTTGTAATAGCATCTTATTTGTTTCCTTAGACCCCTCTTTGTTCCCCCACAGAATTTGAGGCTTCTCTTGTTTTTAAGGAATAACTTTTCTATTTCTTAATCATACTTCCTTGCCAGTTTATGATAGCTCCTGAATGTCTCTGACTGTGTACCAACACAGAAACTCTGACCATTCACATCCAAATTCTATTTCTTGCTTTGAATGGTCTTGCCACTCTCCACTCAGCTTCTTTAATCAAACCACTATCATATCCTGGTCCAGATTAACCCATCCTGGTCCCTGTGTGTGTAACTAACCTGCTTGCCTCATGTCTGCACATTCCTAATTTCTGTTACCTCTGCCTTTCCATTCGTCTTCCACGGCACTTTGTGGGAAGCGAATCAGCTAAGTTTGAGCCAAAATATGATACTTGGCATCTTATTTATCTAAACTATAGTTGATATAGGCTTGAGAATAAATCTTGAGTTATAAGACAAAGGTCTCAAATAAACTGGAGATGAGACACTAGCTAATAAAAATCAAATTACAAACAAAGGAAAATATTTCACAAGGTTGCAAAATTTGGCTATTCACACTTCTGGACATGTGACTCTTCCTAGTGCCATGTACTACCCCACATACTCACCTCACTGAGCTTGATGAGCCTTTCTAGCTGTTGCTTTGATAACAATTTTAGTTGTGACACATTTAAGTATTTTAACAATAATCTATATCCTTAGTCATGGAAAAATAAAAGAACACATAAAGATGCAGCCATGAGGCATTAAAGTATGTTTGTGGGAGAGGTCTTTATTATTCTTAGTGAGATGGGAATTTTAAACCTCCTGACTCGCAAATACTAGTATATAACCAAGACAATATAAATATGTTAATATTTCTGATAATCATCCAACATAAAATGCAAAATTCCACTGAAAATTCTATCTTGATTATGAGAATGAGGCCTTTTAAATTTAATTATATGATTGAGGATGGTTATCACTTATTACAAGAATGACACAAGGGTCCGCATCAATTGTCTTCCAGTTTCGCATGTTATATATGTACGCACCAAGTAAGCTTATTCAAATACAGAAGTAGATAAGAAGAAAGGAGTTTAAACAATGTCACTCAAATCTTTGAAAATCTTCTGAGTTCTATGCTACAAGAATCAAATATGGTTTATCATCAAAAGCTACTTTTAATGGTCTAGCAACCAACAACTTGATTAAGTTTCTTTTTCAATTTTGTTGAAAGCACAGGGTTGGAAACTGATTTGGCAAAGGATTTCTTAGCCTCTCATTAGAATCATTCACTTTGACAACAATTAAATTAACATTTTGAATCATTCCCTTGTTTGGCACTAGGAAAGTTTCTATACCTAGTGCAATCAATTCCCAGTAGTCAGGTTCAGGATGGCTGGCACATTCTCCATTACATCAATTTTAGGAAAGAATACAGAGGGGAGTTGAACATCTGGAAGCTGATTTCTTTAAACTTATACACCCACACACTCCTTTTTGATATTTTTTGGGTACCCGAAGGAATACACAAAGTCCCTTAGTCTAAAGCCCTTTGAAGTACAGCAGACAAGAATCACCCCGATTTTGGAAGTCCTTTGGCATTACTGTATGGTATTCAACTGGTTAAAAATTACACACTAGCTTGGGGATTTTTTGTATGTTTTATTTAGAGTTTTATATATGTCATAGTGGGTTATTTAATTTTACCCCAAAATATTTAATAGTTCCTGTTTTCCTAAATAGATTATAAAATATTTGAATATTGAGACTGGGTACTATTTATTGCCTCACATCACAGTACCATTCACAAAACTCAAGTTTGTTTGGTTGATTATTGATGCCTGTTAATCCTTGTCTTGGCTTTGTTAAGCAAGTTCCTCCCTCCTTTCTGCAAGGGAAACTTTGGCAGCCCTGAGGGGAGTATGGCACTTTAACTTTGCTGAATTTGTATTGCTTATCATGACTTATAGATGGTCCACTACTATATTTGGAGTATATTTTGTAAGATATGTACACATGTTAAATTGTTATATATTCATGACAAATTGAAGTATTTATTCATAAGTAGTGATGCAGTAGTTAAAATAACGTTCCCTTTTTTATCTTATAGGCCAGAGATCAGCAATTTTTATTCTGTAAAGGGCCAAATGGTGAATGTTTTTGGCTTTGAGAGTCCTACAGAACCCTCAGAACTAATCAATGCTCCCTTTGTGGCATGAAAGCAGCCATGAACAAGATGTAAATGATAGACATGGCTGAGTTCTAATAAAACTTTATTTGTAAAAACAGGCAATGGCTAGATTAGGGTGGCATTTGACAATCTCTGTTATAGACTATTTGACTAATTTTAATAGGGAAAGTTCAGTTTTCCTTGGTTGTTATCGTTTTTTTGTTCTATTATTTTACTTGCAACATTTCCATAATCTTCTGTTTCAGGTCCACCTCTTATAAATAGATTTTTTATTTCATATACTCTGAAAGTCTTTGTCATTTTACCATCTAACTAGTATGCTTATATTAATGAGATTATTTATATATTAGGACTTTCAGACATAACCTTACTTTTTGATTTTGATTTTTCCTACTGGAGTGGAGGAAAAATAATTTTTCCTTTTACCCATCTTAGGTTCATTGGCTGGGCCCCTAGGGCATAAAACTGGTTAACAGGAGAAAAGTAAACAAAAGTTTATGAACATGTATCTATATTTTATATACACATGGGAGATATCCAGGGAATAAGTCATTCTCAAAGAAGTGGTTTAGAACTCTGGCTTATATAGTGTATTTACCAAATAGTAAAATTTGAGAGCAGTGACAAGACAAAGGAAAAGGACTTTGAGTCTCTAGGGGTGGCAAATTTGGAGAAGGCAAATATATAGTAGATAAAGATTAGTAAGTAAAGTTTGCCATTTCATAGATTCCTCTAGTGACTTCTCCAGGCTGCTAAAGGTCTAATGTTGCCTTTGGTGATCAACCTTTGCCTTTTCTAGCAGAGAGAAAATAAGGAACACTTTTGACTTTGTAAATTTATGTCCTTCTTTTAGGCAAATGGGGAGAACAGAGAGCTTTTCTTATATCTGCTTCTCAATTGCTTTCAGCTCAAAATAATCCTTCTGCCAAAGTAGCATATTTTGAGGTAGAATATTCTGGTCTCCCATACTACTTGAAATAAAAGTATTTTTATTTTGGTCTGGTCTGTTTTTGGATAAAATATGATTGGAGAAATTCTTACTTTTCTTTTGTCATTTTCATACTCTATTATTCTTTTAGAGGTTACTCTTGGAATTTTACTCTGCATATTTAATTTAAACCTACATTTAAACACCAATATTTCTCCCCTTGAATGATAAAATACACTTTGGAAGTTTAATTTTAATCTCTCACATTCCTAGTTTAATTGTTATTATTGTCTAGTATTTTAGTTCAGTGCTTTTTTTCAGTTCATCAAAGTATACATTATTATAATTATTTTATAAAATAATATTTGTTTAAATGTATTTATATGTTCAACATTTCTCCATGTATCATTATTCTTTCCATTTCAAACTTTCCTTCTAGGATTCTTTTCCTTCTCCCTGAAGCACATCATTTAGCAGTGCATTTGGTAGAAGTCTGTTTTGGTAAACTCTCTCGATTTTTATTTTTGCAAGCATTATTCAATAGGCTAATATTGGCATTTTGAGTAAAATAAGCCTTTGTCATTCAAGACTGCCTTTATATGGCAAGATATTTAACACCCCTTACTATCACCAACTAAATGCTGGCAGCAAAATCTCTGGGCATTGTAACAATCACAAATGCCCCTACACAAATGCCTCCTAGAGAGGAAGGAAGCATCTGACTGTTAAGAACCTCCATATATATGCAAATATCTTTATTTTTACCTTTTTTCTTAAAACATATTTTGTAGTATAGACAATTCTAGCTTGACAGTTTTGACCTCATCAAAGTTAAAAACTTTTGCTCTGTAAAAACTCTGTTAGGAGGATCAAAAGATGAGCTACAGAATGGGAGAAAATATTTTCAAACCACATATCCAATAAAGGACTCATATCTAGAATACATAAAGAACTCTAAAAACTCAACAGTTAATAATCCACTTAGAAAATGGGCAAAAACATCAAAAGATATTTCACTGAAGAGGATATACAGATGACAAATAAGCACATGAAAAGATGTTCAATAACACTAGCCATCAGGGAAATATAAATTAAGACTACAATGTGATATTGCTACACGACTATTAGAACAGCTAAAATTTAAAAAAAATAGTGACAACATCAAATGCTGGAGAGGATGAAGAGAAAATATGACTGTGCAACTTTAGAAGACAATTTGTCAGTTTCTTGTAAAAAACGAAACCTCTACACAATGGAATATTATGCAGCCATAAAGAAGGACAAACATATAGACTCTGCAGCAACTTGGATGGATTTAGAGTCTATCATACTCGGTGATCTATCACAGAAATAAAGAACACAGTACTGCATGTTCTCACTCATAAGCAGACTCTGAAAATTTACCATAATACTATAAGAAAGGAATTGGCAGTAGAGAGATACTGCCAGGGTTGGTGGGGG
>NW_007246143.1:314301-330877 GCF_000164805.1 Carlito syrichta | reverse complement strand
GGGGGGGGGGGGGGGGGGGGGGGGAGCACAACATCAATAAGGGTACCCGATCTCAAACCAGGCAAAATGAAAACCAAAGGGAGGCCCGAACTTTGCCTGTATGCTGACCACTTGTATACCTAATTCTGAATTGTACCCCACATCTTTAAAATAAAAAAGAGGAAAAAAACTAAACATACATTTATTACATGACTCAGGAACCATACTCCTTGCCATTTTTCATAGAGAAATGAAAACCTATATATACACAAAAAGAAAACTTGTACGTGATTTTTTATGGCAGCTTATTTACAATAGCCCAAAACTGGAAATACCAAATTGTCTTATAATTGTCAAATTATTAAATAAACTATAGTATATTCATTTCATTGAGTGCTATTCAACAATAAAAAAGAATGAACTATTAATGCACAAAGCAACTTGGATGGATCTTAAGGGCATTATGTTGAGTGAAAAGAGTCAAAATAAAAAAGTCACATACTGCATGATTCTATTTTTTTATAATATTCTGAAAATGGTAGAATTAAAGAAAAGGAGAAGAGATTAGTGGTTGATAGGGATTAGGAATGGTGGAGGGTGAGGAGATGGATATGACTATGAAAGGGAGACCTTTGTGTGATGGAATAGTTTTGTATCTTGATTGCCATGGTTGTTGCAGAATCTGTATATTTGATAAAATGACATAGAACTATATACACACTTTATACCAATGCCAATTTCCTGATTTTGATATTGTATTATAGCTATGTAAAATGTAATTATTGGATGAAAATGGATGAAGGGTGCACAAAACACGTCTATACTACCTCTGCAATTTCCTGTGAATCTTTACTTTCTTAAAATTAAAAGTTAAAAAATATACTTTTTTTCAAATTTAGAAGTTCTGGTTGATTGTTTTCATATATACTCTCACCCTGTTATTTTATTTCTATAAACATAACTATTTTCTGTTCTGATCATTCTAATATCTCAACTTTTATGTGTCTGGTTCTATTGCCTGTCAGTTTTTCTGGCTCTCACTCCTAGTGTGTTATTTCTGGCATATTTTGTGATTTTTCACCCTGAGATGTTCATTTTCCTCAGAACTTTATTTTTGCTGATTCTTCAAAGTCTAGATTGAAGTTGGGTTCTTCTGGAACAAATTTCTATTTGCTTTTGCAGTCTGCTAGGAGTGGTACCAAATCTGTACTATGTTAAATTTAATTTTCCACTTGAGGTTTTTGGACAATATAACTAGTACGAATTGTTAGGGAATATATCATGTTTTTCTCATCTAGTAGTAGGGTCAAAGTAGGCATATTTTCTTTCTGTATCCTTTGATGGTGGTGTTCAATTTTTCATTCACTCTTATTCCATGGGCGTGGTAGGTGAGGTCCTTTGGAGCTCTATGTATATGTGGGGAATGACTTACAGAAAACTCTACCTTGACTGGTCTGTCTTCCACATCATGTGCAGTTCCAAAAAGAAGCTCAAACATCTTCAAAGTTTGGCGAAACCTCAAAGTTGAAAGTTGCCTTTAGCACTTACTCCATTTCCTCTTTCCCGAGTTCTTGGTTTAGCATTTTTCATTTTTGGCTCCACTGATTCACTACTTTTATTTGAGGTTAACTATAATGATGCCCTTTCTATTTAATCCATCATTTTAGTGTTTCAGTAGAGAGAATAATTCCTGCTATATAATATTGCAGCCTTAAATGGGAGTCTGCTAAATTTTATTTTCTTTCATATGTTTTTAAACTCCCTGCTTTATAATCTCTAGCCTTCCAGAAAACACCGCACCCATAACCACCCTCAACCCCATGAGTCACAAAACAGTGCTTTTGTTCTATTAAGTATATCGACTATTCCTTGGTCAAATTTTGTGCCCCTAAAACTTAAAGTAGATAATTCCATTTGAAAATGAAATGGATACCCAAGAGCAACATGTAAAACATCACAGTGAAAGTTCTAAAAAGATTCTTTAAAGAGGTTGATATGGGCATAAACAGAGATTTGATGGCAGGCAAATCTGAATAGAAAACTCTGCTAGATTTCAAACAAGTTCATAGGGCACATTTGTACAGTTGACAGAATGAGGCAACCAGGAATGTCTGGCTTCACTAGGCCCCGGAAGGTAAATGAGAACCAAAGTGCCATCATTTATGTCTCCCTGGGAAAATTCTACCTGTGATTTTCTTTATACCAGAAGACTACTATGGAATGAGATCTCTTACCAGGAGAATCAAGCAAATTTGTTTGCTTCTCTGAATTATTATCTAGGATGAACCTATCTCTGGCCTGCAGTGAATACATTAGCTCAAGTTCCTGACTTCTGTAGATCTTTCTTAAAAGAGTTAGTGGGAGTTTGATTAATGACTTGATTAAAATGGTCTTCCCTTCTTGTAAGGAAAAAAAAAGGAGTCTGCCCATATTTCAAAACAAAGATTGGACTGCTGTTCATTTGCTTTCTTCCTTTTGCTTCAGGTACATGCCTACCAGTTGCTATCTGCGTGGAGTTTGCTTGATTAATGCTAAATATTCTCTTTTTTCCTGAGCATCAGAAGGTCCTGGAGTTTTTGCTAAGATTTACCTGATTTGGAAATACATGTTGAAATTATACAGGTCTTTCAATTACATCACCTCTAATCACAATTCTGCTCTTGAATTCTTTTTCTCCAGGTGCAGGTCTCTGGCAGCACATGTCAGAGGACACTGTCTGATAATTGTACATTCCTTCTGCGTCTGACATAATGAGCACTTTTTCAATAACGGGCAATTATAAAAGATAGTAGCATTTTACAAATAATAATCCATAAATCAGAAAAGGGAGGCATACACAAACATTTAAAGAATAAATAAACGGTGGTGAAAATGTTATTTAAAACTCTAGACATCTTTAAAACTGTAATGGAAAAATATACTGAGAGATACTAAAAAAGAATACAGAAAGCTTCATGGAGCAATTATGTGATAAGACCATAATTGGCAATCCAGAAATAAATCAGAAAACAAAGATTCAAAAACATAAACCATGAATTAAAGCTGGATGACTTTATAATATTAATAAAATAACTAATATGCGTACAATTTTTGCAGTTTCCAAAAGATTTACTATACACATTAATTTATCCAAATGCCCAAGCTAATGTGCATATGAGATAATAATTTAGAAAACCTAGAATAAATACAAAATGAAAGAAGTAGAATTGAAAAAGCTGATAAGTGAAATGGTATTAGAAGATTATTATGAAGAAAAAAATGTGTTCTCTATCTAAATCACAGTTCTAACCAAGTTATTTCAGGGCAAAAAATACTCTGAAGGTCTTCTATTGCCAACAAGATCAAGTTAAAAGTCCTTGATGAAGCAGAAGTTACACAATTTGTTCTCATCTCTAACCATTTCTTTCATTTCAATAATTTAATATCCAGTCCCATACTGCTCTACTAATTAATCCCAGACCGGGTCATGCTTTTTCTTTGTTGCTATTTTTATTATAAAAAGAATACAGTCTTGCTGTGAAAAATTAACATTGTATAGAAGGAATGTATACTATGAAAGCATGTCTTCATTTCTCTTCAATATCCCCACTCAATCTATTATCCAGAAATGACTATTTCTGGCAATCAACGGTTTGTTGGATCTTTTTCAAGACATTTTTTATGCATACAAAGTATATGTGATAAATAAAAATATAATATTAAATCTAACCGTATATGATATAAGAATAAAATATGTAATATAGAATATAATATGCATTTCGTATATATACACATATTATACGTATGAATACAAAAGAAACAAGCCCTTTTTTAGTATTTTAAACTGATCTAATCACAATCTCATTCCCAGTAGAAGTCCAGATTTAACATTTTAAAGCTTTAAACTCTAATGTATGCTTTGGACAGAGCATGTGGAGTATGGAATAACACATCTGTATTCTCTACACACCCAGCAAAATATCTAAAAATTCCTCTTGAAGCAATTCTCTCTCTCAAATCCACCATAATGTCTTTTTTCTTCTTTGTCCTTCTCCAAAAACTCCAAACCACTTATTTCTTTTTTCCTTAGGTAGCTCCATACTTTAATGTGAGTCAAATTAGAGTCTCTATGCTTCTTTTAGTTAGCATTTTCACGTATTACCTCTAAACAACACTACAGAGATTCAGGATTTGAGAGACACAAACAAATAAAAATTCTCCTTAGTAGGGGGAAGGGATTGCAGGTTGGGTTTGGGGTAATGGATTATATATTTGCATATTTTATGTATATTAAAATTTAAGTATATGTGTGTATATTATAAAATTATTCTATATTCTGTAACTTTTATTCTCGATTTTGTACCCTGATGCTTGATGTTTTGCTTAGCAACCTTTCCAAGTTAGTACAGACACATCCACCTCATTTTCTGGAAGTAGTATCTACTTGTTATATTGCCATGTGTGGAGGCACCACAATTATTTAATCTTTCTTTACCAGTGGGCATTTAGTTTGTTTTCATTTTTCACAATTATGAACAATGCTAATTCATTGCACATATATTTTGGCTCTCTTTTCTTTGGAAACACGTCCAATTTGTCTTCCTACTAAGTCTGTATGTCAAATGTTTTGCAAACTGACGTTGAAAAATACTTCTGTTGTCTGAATTTTTATTAAAGTCCCCAAACTGAGGACTACAGATGTTAATGATCTATATCCATAGCATAATGTAAGAGCCAATATACTGCCAGGCATCTTCTCAGAGTTTAATAAGAGGTAGACCCTCCCTCCCATTACCACAACCAATCCATAAAGAAGGAGAGCTCACTAAAAAATGATGTTCCATGAAGGAGGAAATTTGTACGATTTTAGAGAATTATTGACTTAATGGAGTGTATTCTGGAATGTTTCCTTTCTTTTGTTCTGGACTGTTTTCAACTACTACTCTTCACCCAAATGCTTTATCTGAAGTTGCGTGCACAGAGCAAGCTGAAAATGTTGGAGAACTAACACTCCAGGAATGACCTTCAACCAATCACTCTCTGCCATTTGCATATAAATATCTTGGCTTTCCTGCACTTCAGGTGCAAGAACTGTGACTGCTCCTGAGTTTCCCCAACCTCTGTTGCCCACTGATGTAGATTTCTTAATAACAAAACTATTGACGTTCTTTCTTTCCCTTTCTTACTTTCCCTCTGCCCTGCCAAAGTTTTCTGGAATCACCTTCCAGATTAATGTCTTGCACTTGAATCCTTATCTGATTGAGAAACTCTACCTAAGACATCAGAGCTATTAAGAAGAAATGGAGATTAACATGTCACTTTCAACTGTGTGTGTGTGTGTGTGTGTGTGTGTGTGTGTAATGAAATAGCTTTACAACTGAATCAGAACACTGGCATTAAGCAGTATTATAGATCTTTCTTAGGTATTTCAGCATATAACTTCACATAATCACTTTATAAAACTCCAATAAAGCAAACCACATACCTGCCCTATGACTCAAATTCCCAATTACCCAAGAAAATGTATCCACAAAAAGACAAATATAAGAATATTTATAAGAGTTTTATTTATAATAACCAAAAGCCAGAAATAAGCCAAATGCTTACGAAAAGAACAATAAATGCATAAATTAATAGTAGTATATTCATACAATGGGAAACTCTATAGCAATGAAAACAAGCTACTGATACACATAACAACACAAATTAATCCTACATGTATTATGTTGAGTGAAAGAAGTCAGATACAAAAGAATACATATACATGATCCCATTTATATCAAATTCAAGAAGAAACAAACTAGCTGATGAAAATAAAAGATTGAATATTGGTTACCTAGGGGTACGTGGGTATGGGAATATAGACTGAAAGGAGAAGCAGGGAATTTTGGAGGGTACTAGAAATATTGACCTGGCTGATGGCTATAGGAAGGGGAGAATAAAAGTTGAGAACAGATGTGTACTTATACAGTAAAACTCACCAAGCTGCACACTAGAGATCAGCAAACTTTACATAATTTACTTTATGTGTATTATATCTCAAGAAAAATTAACTCCAACATATACTGTCATAAAAACACAGAAGTAATTTTCCTTAAGCCATTTACATTCAAATGGCTAAAGCCAGATGTGTTTCAATGTTCAGCACATGTGCATGTTTAAAATGATCAGCCCTCAACAGACCTGATTGGTTGGCATAATAAAAATGGTTGATGATTATACAGTAATTCTTTTGTTCAAGTAGCTCAAAGGCTTTATAAACTGATCTCACGTTGTGAACATTATAAACAAGGTAAGTCTAATTCATAAGAACACTTATCTTCTATGCCAAAACGGCTAGCTTTTTTAAAAAGAGTATTTTTAAAATGTAAAATACAGACTCCTATTTTTATTTATTTTATTATTCTGCATAATAGAAGTGCCATGAGGATTGTCACAGGTCTTAAAGAAATCTTGAGCAGCAAAATAGCCTAATGATTAACAGACTCTCTCATTTCCTAGAAGTATGGCCTTGGGCGATAGACTTAGTATGGAAATAATAGTTCCAAGAATTAGATATGTTTATATGTTTATAGAGTTTAGAATAATTCCTGGCACATAGTATATGCTAATACATGTTAACTACTTTCATCATCTAAAAGAAATTAAACAGCAAGTGCAGAAGAAATTTGGCTATATGATGTCTTGTTTCCAATGCAGAAAATTTCCAAATTTTGTGATTAACCCTTGTAAATAAGAATACATTTTTCCAAAACAGCAATATTCTCTTGTGTCCTAATACCTTTAAAAACAGAGACTCTGGAGTTCTATTGCACAGTGGAGTGATTATGGTCAACAATATTGTATTGTATACTTCAAAATAGCTAGAAGAAAAGATTTGAGTGTTCTCACCACAAAGAAATGGCAAGTGTTTGAAGTGATGGATATGTTAATTAACCTATTTGAATGTGACGTGCTCTATATATGTATTGAAACTTCACACTGTACCCCATAAATATGTATAATTATTATATGTCAATTAAAAATAAAATAGAACTTATAAAAACAGAGATTCTATGGGTATAAGAATTTTAGGACACACATGGGTGTCCTAAAGCTGAAAAGTAGACAGAGCTCTCCTAGCTGATCTTCAGCTCTGCGAATAGGAGAAGAAATTCTTCTTGTTGTATATCACTGAATTGTGCAGTGATTAAATAACATATTGTGTCAATAACTGACTAATACACTCAGTAGCTTGTAGTCTAGAGCAGAGGTTGGCATAGTGTGGCCTGTGAGCCAATTTTGGCCAATGGCCTATTTTTGTATGATTCATAAGCTAAGAAATGGTTTTCATTTTTCAACATTTTTAAATGGTTGTTAAAAAAAAAAAAGAGCAAAGAATCACATGCAACAGAGACCATACAGGACCTGAAAGCATAAACCATTTATTGTCTAGTCTTTTACAGAAGAAAAAGTTGTCAATTCTAGTCTAGAGTAAAAGATTAAAAAGAGAACTTCTCACTATAGCCATGGCAAAGGAAGGGATGTTTTTTTGGACTACAGCACTGCCTGGATGGCAGTCCCTAAATGGATTTGGCCTATATGTTGCTAAGTGAGTGGAAGACTGCTAGGCTGTGAGGGGAGGGAGGTGGAGGGGGCAGGAGCTTGTAGGGGTTTCTGTTGCCCACTGACATAAATAAATGCTGTCCATGAGCAGCATTCCTAGGAGACAGCACTGTTCACAAGAATAACCAGGGGAGAGAGAACAGCAAATATAAGCTGGAAGTAATTTCCACAAGTACAAGTATAATAGCAATTCATAGCCTATTTCACTACATTTAGGTAAGAACAATTCCTCAGCCTTTCCTACTTTTTAATTTTTTTTTATTTTTATACATTGGTTGTTTCTTGATCTACATTGGTAGTGCTTGCTCTCATTGGATAATGGGCTCCAGGAAAACATGAAGAAAAAGAGTCATAGTGCATGCAGCTCCTACCATTTGCTTGTCTGCTTTGACAGATGCTGTTGAATGACTAGGTAAAGTCAGAGACATTTAATAAACAGCATCACATTAACAGAGTCATACAACAGCTGGCAACAAAAAGTAGCCAGGTCTGTATTCAGATGTCCATAGCAGGAGACAAAACAGTTGTCTATATACTACCACTCTATTGGTAAATAAATAACCTGGAGGGACACAGATCATTATCCACAGTACTTACATGATATAGGCTAACACTGTCTTTGCAGAAAAAAATGTTGACTCTTACCTACCCTTGGTACTTTTTCTTACCAAAATATTATGTACAGGGGTACAAATGAACATTGCAACCCTAGATGGTTTTTTTATTTTAAAAAATTTAACTTACATTGGTTATGTTTTTATAATAAATTATTTTGTTTGTATATAATTTATACAGAGTGTGAAAATTGAATTCCTAATTGGGAAAGAGATTCAGTATTGGTTGTATATATATGCTATGCCCCCCCCCACCAATGAATCTCACAGAAAAGCCAGAGAGCAGAGTTTGTTTGGGTTGTAAATATAGTTGTCTGCTTCTCTCTGCCTAGAAAGTCTCCCATTACTGTTATTTTATACCTCATTCTAGCTTTTGCTGACACTTCAATATTGTCACTACAACATTTGAACCTAAGGTTTATTCCATTTTTGTTTTTAATCTGGAGCGTTACACTTGTTATTTGTAATTGCATTGTACTTTTTATTTATAAGAACAAAAGGAAACTGCAAAAATAGTTATTGACCCGAAGACAACATACATTTTTAAAGATGTAGACTGAGTGGCTATAATAATCTTCAGGCAGAAGTGTGTATTTTGTCATGTGGAGGTTGATGGCATTTGTGTTCTAGGCTAGTCTCTGCAATACTTGTCACCTCAGCTAAATCAATCACCCATTTTTGGGGGGGTAAGATCTAACTCAGGCCTTGGTAAGTTAATATGAGAGATATCAAGAGAGATTCTTTCATCCAAAACATCTCATCAGCTGGGTGCTTGAAGTGGAGGTGGTATTTGGGAGAAAGTAGAAAATATTTTCAGAAACATAAAGACACCTCAAAGATAAACTTCTTTAACTTCTCAATTTTGACTGGAGTCAGTTTCAGGAGTTTTGAGAAGTAGACATAAAGCCTTGCCTTTAAACTTACCCCTTGAAAATAAGGCGTTGTTAGATGGCTTGAGTCTTCTGGAGAGAAATCACATTAAGGAGGAATATCCTCAATACCTGAACATCGTTGACATCAGGATAGAGAGTTTCCTGTCCTGGGGGAATAGAATACAGCCTTCCCCAAATGTAAGGAAGTAACCTCAGTAAACTTCAAATGGCCATTCTGCTTCTACAATCTCTGGTTGTATGATGGTGAAAGTATGGTGTCTGGGCCCCTAAAGGGCTCTGTGAAATCATAGTATTCAATGAATATTTCATCATACTTTTATAATGAAACGTTTAACTTATACTTCATTGACTTCCAGTGTTTGTGTTTTAATCCAGCTTCCCATCCCCAGTTTCTATGCAATTTAATCTCATCCTATCCTATCCTACCACATTCCATTCTTTTTCATTCTATTCTATTCCATTTCACTCTACCCTTCTCCACAGCTATCTGTTGAATATCTACTCTGTACAAAGCATTAAGATAGAAGGTGAACTAGGCATTGTAAACTCTTGAGTGTAGTATCCAATTGGAGAGACCAGATCGTATACATAAATCAAATAGTGAATAACACAAAGTCACATGCAACTAAGTGATCATTTATGAACAGAATTCAGTATTTAAGAGAAAGGAAATATAGGCTGAGGCAATTAGAGATGGCTTTGGGGAAAAGATGAGTAGAACACAGACCTGATAGATGGAGAAGGTTTGTAAAAACAGAGGGGAAGAAGGAGGGCTTTCAGGTAAGGAAAGTAATGTACAGTTGAGGGGGAATCATTTTCTCTCTCTTTTCACATACTTACCACAGACCATGATGTGGTAACTCATGGGAGCAGAAATAGGGTAAGATAGTTAAGACTATGACAACCCTGGGCCCATGCTTCTTTACAGGATGACAGTTGTGAATTAGAGATCACAGGGTCTGTGTGCCATCTTTTCTCAACACATCTGTGCTTGACAAGGTGCGAGTCAGGTCACATCTCCCAAAGTGTCTTAGCTGAGGGTTTTCTTTGCAGATCTAGCTTCCCTTGTGTGACTAGACTTGGGATCAAAAAGCAGAAAGTCCATTCTGTCTTTAGATTTGAACCACATTTTCCATGGCATTTTTAGCAGAAATAAAACTGGTGTTTTGTACCCTGTTCCATTCCTATATCCTTTTACCAATTGTTTCAAAATTCAGTGTGGCAGAGTATGAAAATTGTCATTTGTGGACCACAGAATAAGGCTTTCAAACATAGAATATTGGAGGTGGGTTGAAGTGAAGGGGGAAGATTAAGGAGAGTATTAGTCAGCCAGAGGGCTTGTGGCAGAAAAAAAATAGGTGATGAGTTGGGACAAAAAGGAAAGACAGAGTGCAGAAGGCCTTGGTTGCCAAAATATGAGATAAAAATGTTCACATCCTAGCTGCTACAAGAGAGGTGTAAAATTAATTTCAACACAATGAACTAAATGCTCTTATAAAGATGCTTTCAAAGAATAAGAAAGGCTAATTCTGCTTGAAAAGTGCATGAGGAGATACAGAAGGAAGAGGGGGGTGGAACAATCTTGGAAGGTTTTACAGAGGTGGAACATTCCAAAAGCTGAGAATGGTCCTGTGTGTTAGCAGCTTCTCCGCCATCTCCATCTCGTCACTGCTTGGGAGGCAGCGTGAGAGCAGGCTGAAAAAGTAGACAGAACAGCGTGTTAAAGAGTTTGTGTTAGGTGACAGAGGCAAGAGGAGGTCCCTGGAGTTTGTTTTGTTATACAAACTCATACATGGTGGCACAGCAGATTTAGGAACCATGAGAACGTCCCTCTCAGGATCAGGAACAAACACCTGACATGTGAAACCTGACATGGCCTTAGTTGATTAGAGTTCTTTGGAGAGGAAGAGAGGCTGTTTTGTTATGAGTTCTATGTGCAGTAAGGATTTCTCCACTTGCAGAGGCTTTCCTTGGAGGTGCCTGCTTGATATTCTTTCAGTGAACACCTGCTACTACTGGTGCCAAGAGCAGCTTTGAAATGAGTATAGTGTATTTTGAGAGGCTGCAGTGAAGATGTGCTTTTGGTTACAAAATTGGAGACAGGGATGAGGGGGGATTTGCTTCCTAGCTTCACGACTTAAGTCACAATGTTCTTCCCCTTTTCCTTTCTAGTGTTTTCCTAGCTGTATCTATCTCATAGTTTAATTAGTGGATAACATTGCTGAGAGTCCTTGAATAGTAACAAAATCCCCTTCCCCTGAAATGTAGGATCTGGAATTGATTTTTTAAAACCTTCAAACTTGGTGATTATCTTAAAACATCTTTAAGGAGAGACTGGAGGGTAAAACAAAAACCCTAACCGCTGATCACATATCATTTTGCCAGTGAGCACCTTTTTTTAGCAGAGTGCTCCCCAGTATTCAGCCCCTTCCAGTAGAGTCTAATTTATGCATGTTTTTTACTGTTTCTCTCCCACATAAATATAAATTACTTGAGGGCAAGAATTTTTTTATTTAAATTTTTTTAATTTTAAAGATGTGGGGTACAATTCAGGGTTAATATACAAACATTGATTATGCAGGTACCATTGTTGATGAGGTGTCCGAGGGCAAGAATTTTTGTGAGGATACAACTGTATCCTCAATGCTTAGAACACTGTCTGGTAAATAGAAAAAAATCAAGTAATATTTGTTAGATTTCTTTCCATCTTGTATGAATGTCCAGATAAGAAGTGCAGCAGACACAGTCTTCCCTTGCTCCCACTCCCATATCCTCAGCCTCAACCTCTTCGGAGCATACCAGCCTCATGATCTCCAACTACCAGCATTTGAATCTTTTTGGATCTGTTTGGACTGTACTGCTCTGCAGCACGTGACATGCCAGAAAGGCAAAGAATTAACACCCTCCAGGAGTAGCCCTCAACTGATTGCTGACTGATGGGAGTTGGTAAATTAAAACTTCAGTTTCTCTGCCCTTCCTCATTGTGTATAACTCTTAGGTGTGTAACTCTCAGGGATATGGTCTACACTAACTTCGCCAGTGCAATTAAGTTCTAGTTGCCCGCAGTTCACTTTCTTGAACTTGCATCCGTTGCCTTCCTTTATCTGTCTCATTTGTCTGTTCATTTTCATATTAGTGTTTTCTGGGATCACTCCCAAATAAGCCATTTGAGCTTTAATTCTTGTTTCAAGGGCTACACCTAGGGGAACCAAAACTATGATAGAAAGAATTTTAAAATATTTGAGTTAAGGCTAATTATCTCATTCTTATACTACCTTTTATGCCTATTGGAATAAGCAGGAAACTGATAAGTTGTAGCTAAATTTTGCCTAAAAATGGTATTTTGGATGGCAGTATTTGAATACATTCACACATTTTCCCACAGTCCTCACTACTCTCTATTGATTACCCATGCTGACTTCACAAAGTTCATTACCTGCCTGGATCCTATAGACCAGGGGTCTACACACTTTTTCTAAAAAACACCAGATAGTAAATATTTTAGGTTTTGTGAGTCTCCAGCATACATACTCAATTCTGCCATTGTAGTGTGAAAGCAGTCATACAATACCTAAATGAATGAACATGGCTGTGTTCCAATAAAACTTTTTAATGGACACTAAAATGTGAATTTTGCATAATTTTCCTGTGTCACAAATATTATTCTTCTTTGGATTTTTTTAACCATTTAAAAATGTAACAATTATTCTTACCTCATGAACTGTGCCAAAATATGCAACAGGCTGGAACTGATTGGTGGTCTATTGTTTGCCTCTTCCTGCTATAGGCATTCACATTGAATCTTTGGCTCTGGAGAGTATGTTCTGAGAGGAACTACACTGAATTAAAAACATAATCTAAAAGGTTTTGATGCTATGTTCTTGCAATGGAATATTATTCAGCAATAAGAAGACATGTATTGACACATGCTACAATATAGATGAGCCCTGAAAACATTTTGTTAAGTGAAAAAAGCCAGTCAAAGAACCACATATTGTATGATTCCACCTATATGAAATGTCCAGAATAGGCAGATCCATAAAGACCACCAATAGATTAGTGAATGCTTAGTGCTAGGGTTGGGTGATGACTAAGGAGAGTAGAGTTCCTTTTGGGGATAATGAAAATGTTCTAAAGATGGTGGTGATGGATGTTTTGATGTCTGGCAAATTTGGAATTGAGTCCTTACTATTCAATATACTTGCCATGTATGAGATAAAAGCTGTGCAGGTAAATCTAAGAGAAAGGGGAAAGGAAGGATGAATCTCCTGTGTCTAGTTTCTCAGGAAAAGGTGGATAGGATTCCAATGAGAGCAGAGAAGTGAGGGTGAGGAATATTTTAGTCTGGGGAGGAGAGAGAGCAAAGAACAGCAATAAATAATAATAATAACTTTTCCTTATGGAATGTTTGCTATATATAGCACCAGGTCCTGTACCAGGTATTTTGGCTTCGTTGACTTTTATTCTCCGGATCTTTGCAGTAGTTATTATTGTCTCTATTTTGCAAAAGCGAAATCAAGGACCAGAAGGATTAAATTATTCACTCAAGATCACCTAGTTAGTGAGACCAGACATGGAATCCAA
Source organism: Carlito syrichta (assembly GCF_000164805.1). Lineage (NCBI taxonomy): Eukaryota > Metazoa > Chordata > Mammalia > Primates > Tarsiidae > Carlito > Carlito syrichta. The sequence continues at coordinate 317,223 of NW_007246143.1, read as the reverse complement.
ATTCTGGTCTGTCTTCATTTAGAGATTGTGCACTTTCCACTAATAATTACATAGGAATCATAATAAATACTTGAATAAGGCTTGCTGTGTGTCAGACACAGTTCTATGCTCTTTACATATATTAGTTCATTTAAATGACACTGAGGGAATGCAGGCTGAAAAAAATTGAAGTGTGTTTTAGACTAAAGGATGATTTGAAAAAGATATTTATTAAAGTTCTTTCAGTTTCTTAAAATTGAAACATAAAATAACATCATTTTCTGTGTGACTGAAAATTTTCCTTGGCAGAATATTATTAGGATTATTTTCCTTTTCTTGTTTGTTTTGTTTTTTATTATTATAAAGATATGGGGCACAATTCAAGGTTAGGTATACAAACGTTGATTATGCAGGTACCCTTGTTGAAGAGGTGTGCCTTTCCCTCCCCCAGCAGTTTCCCTCAACTGCCAATCCCACCCCCATCCCCTGACAGTTTCCCACTACTGTCAATCCCTTTCTTATAGTATTGTAATTGTTCAAGATCCACTTATGTGTGAGAACATATGGTACTCTGTTCTTCGTTTCTGTGATAAATCACTGAGTATGAACAACTCCAAATCCATCCAAGTTGCTACGAAGTCCATATGTTTGTCCTTCTTTATGGTTGCATAATATGTCATTGTGTATATGTACCACATTTTTTAAAATCCAGTCCAGCTTCAATGGGCAACATGGTTGGTTCCATGTTTTTGCTATTGTAAATAGAGCTGCAACAAACATACGTGTGCGGGTATTTTTTTTGTAGAGTGACTTGAGTTCCTCTCGGTATATTCCCAATAGAGGAATTGCTGGGTCATATGGAAAGTCAATTTCTAGTCCTTTCAGAAATTGCCACACTGTCTTCCAAAGAGGTTGAACTAGTTTGCATTCCCACCAGCAGTGCAGAAACGTTCCTTTTCCCCCACATCCTCAAGGATTATTTTCATTTTTTTTTTTTTTGAGTTGGAGTCTCATTCTGTCGCCCAGACTGGAGTGCAGTGGCCGCTCCCGGCCACCGCAGCCTCGACTACTTGCTGGGCTCCAGCGATCCTTCCGCCTCAGCCTTCCAAGTAGCTGGAACTACAGGCGCGCACTACCACGCCCAGCTAATTTTTTTTGAATTATTGTAGAGATGAGGTCTCGCCAAGTTGCCCAGGCGGGTCTCGAACCCACGGGCTCAGGCAATCCACTCACCTCAGCCTCCCAAAGTGCGGGATTACAGGCTGAGCCACCGAACCTGGCTTATTTTCCTTTAGAAAGATAGCTGCATGGCTAGGAAGAATTGAAATATTAGACTGAGTTCCTTGTAGATCCAGGATGTTAAGCAAGCCTTTGTCAGACCTGGAGTTGGCAAATACTTTTTCCCAGTCTGTAGGTTGTCTCCCTGCTCTCTTGATGGTTTCTTTGGCTTTGCAGAAGCTTGTCAGTTTAATAAAGGTCCCACTTGTCTATCTTCTCTCTTATGACCTGTGGGTTTTGGGTTTTTGTCAGGAATTGGATGCCAGTTCCGATTTCCATGAGGGTATTTCCTTCCTTTTCTAAGGTTCGTATGGTTTGAGGTTTTACATTTAGGTCTCTGATCCATTTGGAGTTAATCTTTGTGCATGGGGATAGAGAGGGGTCCTGCTTCAATCTTCTGCATGTGGTCAGCCAGTTTTCCCAGCACCATTTACTGAATAGGTTCTCCTCTCCCCAGTGGTAGGTGGTGGGGGCTTTGTCAAAGATGAGTTGGTTGAGAAATTGAGGCTTTGCTTCTAGAATCTCAATTCTGTTCCATTGATCTATATGCCTGTTCCTGTACCAATACCAAGCTGTTTTGATGATTGTAGCTTTATAGTAAAGTTTGAAGTCTGGTATTGTGATACCACCTGCTTTGTTTTTTTTTGCTGAGAATTGTTCTGGCTATTCTTGGATGTTTGTGTTTCCATATGAATTCCTGTGTTGTTTTTTCTAGGTCTGAGAAGAATGTTGTTGGTAATTTAATGGGATTGCATTGAATTTGTAGATTGCCTTAGGTAAGATGGACATCTTCACAATGTTGATTCTTCCGATCCATGAGCATGGGATATTTTTCCACTTGTTCGTGTCAGCTTTGATTTCTTTGAGCAGTGTTTTGTAATTTTCATTGTAAAGGTCTTTCACATCTCTGGTTAGGAAGATGCCAAGGTATTTCGTTTTTTATGTGGCTATTGTGAATGGAATTGTGTTTTTTATTTGGGTTTCTGTTTGTTTATTATTGGTGTAGAGAAATGGGATTGTCTTTTGTACATTTATTTTGTATCCTGAGACTTTGCCAAAGGCCTTTATCAATGTAAGGAGGCCTTTGACAGATTCTCTTCGGTTTTCAAGGTACACAATCATATCATCTACATAGAGAGATAACTTGACTTCCTCTTTTCCTATTTGAATACCTCTGATTGCCTCCTCTTCTCTGATTGCTCTAGTCAGGACTTCCAATACTATGTTGAACAGGAGAGGTGAGAGTGGGCATCCTTGTCTAGTTCCAGTTTTCAGGGGAATTGGTTCCAATTTTTGTCCATTTAGGAGTATGCTGGCTGTGGGTTTCTCATAGATGGCTTTTACTATTTTGAGGTATGTTCCCCATATGCCTAGATGTTCAAGGGTTTTTATCAAGAAGGGGTGCTGGATTTTATTAAAAGCTTTTTCTGCATCTAATGATATGATCATGTGGTTTTTGTTTTGACATCTGTTGATGTATTTAATTACATTTATGGTTTTATGAATGTTGAACCAGCCTTGCATCCCAGGAATGAAGCCTACTTGGTCATGGTGGAAGATTTTTGAGATGTATTGCTGAATCCAGTTTGCTAGGATCTTGTTGAGAATTTTAGCATCTATGTTCATCAAAGATATTGGCCTGTAGTTCTCTTTCTTTGTTGGAAC
>NW_007246143.1:250508-314281 GCF_000164805.1 Carlito syrichta | reverse complement strand
TGACCTGTGGGTTTTGGGTTTTGTTCAGGAACTGGATGCCAGTTCCGATTTCCATGAGGGCATTTCCTTCCTTTTCTAAGGTTCTTATGGTTTGAGGAACTCAAACGTGCTGAAAAGAAAAAAACAAACAACCCCATTATAAAATGGGCAAAAGATATGAACAGACACATCACAAAAGAAGACATCCGAGCAGCCAACAAACACATACAGAAATGCTCAACCTCACTAATCATCAGGGAGATGCAAATCAAAACCACACTGAGATACCACCTAACTCCAGTCAGAATGGCAATTATCAACAACTCAAAAAATAACAGCTGCTGGAGAGGGTGTGGTGAAAAGGGAACACTTCTACACTGTTGGTGGGAGTGTAAACTAGTGCAACCTCTGTGGAAAGCAGTGTGGCGATTCCTAAAAGCTCTAAAACTCGACCTTCCATATGACTCCACAATCCCCCTACTGGGAATATACCCTGAAGACCTCAAATCACTCTATCAAAAAGATACCTGTACACGTATGTTTATCGCAGCGCTGTTCACAATAGCAAGAACCTGGAAACAACCATACTGCCCATCAAAAGAGGACTGGATTAAAAAATGTGGTACATATACACGATGGAATCCTACACAGCCATAAAAAAGAACAAAATCATGAATTTCGCAGCAACCTGGATGGAACTAGAGTCTATAATACTGAGTGACCTCTCACAGAAACAAAGATACAAGTATCACATGTTCTCACTCATATAACGGACCTTGAACATCCAATGTAATACTATAAGAAAATGACTGACAGTACTGGGAAACTATGGGGGGGTGGGATTAACAGTCGCAAATATTTGTCTGGGGATGGGGAAACACCTCTTATCAACAGGGTGCCTGAATGAAATGTAATTGTACACCTAACCCTTAACTGTACCCCACAAAATCATAATAAAAATATTGATAAAAAAGAAAAGAAATATTAGACTGCCTGTAAGTTGTTGAAGTTAGCCAAGAAACTATTTTACAATATGTTTGAACTTTGTCATATCCAAAGAGCAATACTAATGTTTATAGCAAAAGTCATGCTAATGTTTAGATTTCATATAGTAAATAGGTTTGGCTCAAACATATGTTACGGATCAAAGACAATTTTGGTCAGCAATGCCCAGTTTGAAAAATATGCTTTGATGTCTTCAGTGTGTCTCCATAAGTAAGATAGAGTAGGCAGTCGACACCCCCCCTTACCATATTTCTCTTACTAAGTCTTAGACTAAACAAAGCCAAGGACATTTGAGTCCTCCCAGTTCTTAAAAACTTGTAGGAAAGGGAATAGGAAAAAAGCTAACTTTGCTCAAATGAACAGAATCTTAGCAGTTCCATGTACTATAAAACAGGGGTCCCCAATCCTTAGGCCATAGATTGATACGGGGTCTGTGGCCTGTTAGGAACTGGGCCACACAACAGGAGGTGAGTGGTGAGAGAGTAAGCAAAGCTGAAACTTCATCTGTGTTTGCAGCTGCACCCCATCACTGGCATTACTGCCTGAGCACCTCCTGTCTGAGCTTCACCCTCTGTAAGATCAGCAGCAGCATTAGCTTCAAACCCTATTGTGAATTGCACATGTGAGGGATCTAGGTGGAGCTGAGGCAGTGATACTAGCACTGGGGAACAACGGCAAATACAGAGTTAACATTAGCAGTGAAGTTTGACTGCACGGAGACCACAATAAATCAATTGCAGACTCATATCAAAACTTGATCAGTGAGTGGCAAGTGAGTTGATGTACTTCAGTTGTACACCTGCATCAGGTAGCAGGTTTTAAGTCAGAATTTGACACTTATTTTAGTCTTTGTGTGGCCTACCCATTAGTTCCATCCGTGTCTCTTTTTTATGGTGAGTTGTAAAATTATTTTATTATATATACAATGTAACAATAACAGAAATAAAGTATGCAATAAATGTTATGAGCTTGAACAATCCGGAAAGCAGTCTTCCCTTCTGCCCCATCCCCACTTCCATCCATGGAAAGACTATCTTCCACGAAACTGGTCCCTGATGCCAAAAATGTTGGGGACCACTACCATAAAAGATCTAAGCCCCTGTCATAAACTGAGATGTCATAGAAAGTTTTGTGGCCTTTCAGTTAGGCTCATAGCTTGAGTGTTAAAACCTTAACTTCTGGGTCTCCAAAGGATAAGAAAGATGGGGGTTTATTTATCAATATCACCCTCCTCACTATAAGCCACATCCATCCCCAATAGCAAGAATGCCAGAACCTGAGTCTTTAACCTTGAAACCAGAGCTCCGGGATTTGATGCTACTTCTCTTTTTCTGTCTGTTTGACAAACCTAATATATAGTTCCTCCTCCCTTTATTCTTTTGATATCAAAAAAACCTTCTAGCATGGCTAAGGAGAATTGAAATGTTATGATGTATATAAATTACTAAAGTTAGCCAAGAAAACATTTTGCAATATTTTGAACTTTTTCTTGCAGCCAAAGGGCAATCATTGAAGTTTTATGAATATGGGACTGACATGATGTGCTCTAGAAATGTGAATCTCGGTTCTATGTAAATAATAAATTGGAATAATAAATGACAAATAAATATAAGAATAGCATTGCTTAGGTATTATTATTACAATGTTCCTAGTTGAGAGAGTATACTACAGTGCCTGGCTGCTGGCAGAGAACATAAAAAAGAAGGACAGGATCAAAGAAGGAAGAACTAGTAAAAAGGCATGTTTGGGGAGAGCCTGGTAAGAGAAAGATATCAAAAATGGTGTTGAAGTTTGCAGCCTGGAAAACTGTCCTGCCATTTTCACCCTAAAATAACCCTGGAAAGCAACAGGTTAATAGATAATTTAGTAGTTTGATATCTTCTAAGGGACAGAAGGATTGACAAGTAAACTTAATTCTTCAGAGTTGTGACATCAAAGTAAACAAGCTTTGGGGGCCATGTGTAATGTCCTGGTTTGCAGCCACAATAGACCTGTACTGCAGGTCTTCTATTCAGGGCGTTCTACCAAAAGCTTTGAATGGTCAGAACATTCAGAGAATGATAAACCAATCTCAGGAGCTAAGTTCCTTGATGTTCTAATCATAATTCATTTGACTACACTTTCTGAAAGTGGCGATGAAAAGAATGGTCATTGTGAGATTTCTAGAAACACATATTCCCTTTCAGTTTCTACAAAGGGAAAAACTGGTCACCTCTGTCACTTCTATAACTCTCCAGGGACCTGAGAGAAAAGAGAAGGCATTACTTCTATTTGTCTCTGCTTGAAACCGTGTGGGTTTAAGTTTGCCTAGCTGCAGTAAACTACTCACACTGTCCTAAATCCTTTGTAGAAGTGATGCACTGTCTTTATTTTTCCTCTCCTTCAGATGTATTGCAAGCTATAAGCTTCTTTATTTTTTCCTGTCCTTTTAAGAAACAAATGATTTTCTCCTTTTCTTTCTTACTTGTTAACTATAATTCAACATCATTTCCCTGAATGGTTGATGTCCTTGCATTTTCTTACTTTTAAAAAGGTGTTTTCTTCCCATTTTCAATGTAATTTTTGTGACATTAGCAATTTTATGATGTTGAATTGGGTACTGTGTCATGTAAATTGCAACTCTTACAGACAGAAGGAAATGAGGTCTCAGAAATTCACAATTAAATTAATAGAAAAGGATCTAAAAGAATAGAATGAGAAAAACATGTACATGAAAACAATCAGTGTCAGAAGTGAGGGGACAGAAGAAATAACTCTTTTAGTTGGGGAAGAAAGAACAAAATGAAATAAATGTTTTATGCTACCCAAATTTTGGATCTTTAAGTTACTTGGTATGAAGGAACCTTGTTAGGTATGAACATGTATCTGCTTCTGTGATTTAAGTTGTGGAGCACCAAAATGCATAAGAGAACTATTGACCCCTCCCATACTGACACTGGTATCATGCTAGATATCTCCACCCTATTCATACCTGACAATACTACGATGAAGCTGGCTACCTTGGTGACACTGATTCCTTGAACCAGGATATTAATAGTTCAGGTTATGTCCATGAGTGTTAGTGTCCAAAGTCAAAAAGTTACTAGAATTGAAAGGTCAAGAAATGTATAGGACAGGTTGTTGAATGGAACACCCGCAAAGACTCTGAGACCTAGTCATGTTATCTGGAAGATAACGTGATTTGAGACTGAAAGACTGAGCCAGATGTCAGTCTTTAGTACGTGGGAAGTTATACTCAAAGAGCCAGTTGTCAATATTAATAATAAAGGAGAGATGGTTTTATGAGAATAGGAAGATGATGACATGTATTATAAATGTGAGAGCAGAGAGTCAAGGCTATCTGGATTTATTTACATGGATTGGATCATGTACCTATAGAGGTTGACAAGTCCAGAATCTGTAGGGAAGGCCAATAGGCTAGAAACAGATACTATAATCTTGAGACAGAATTTCTCCTTTTCCAATAAAAGTTAGTTTTTACTCTTAAGACCTTCAAAGGAGTAGATGAAGTTCACCCAAATTGTTTAAGGTAATCTACTTTATTTGAAGTCAATTGATTATAAATGTTAACCACATCTACAAAATACCTTTACAGAAACACATAAGATTATTGTTTGATTAAATAAAATTAATCATCACAGTGAGGATGGAGAAACAAGAGCTTAGAAATAAGGTTTGGGGTTAGAAAAAAAAGCTGACTCCATATTTTGCTATTGTGAATAAAGCTGCAACAAATATGCGTGTGCAGGTATCTTTTTTGTAGAATTATTTGAGAACCAACCAAGCTACCCATCAGAGCTGAACTGGATAAAAACAAATGTAGTACATATACACAATGGAATATTATGTAGCCATAAAGAAGGACAAACATATGGACTTCGCAGCAACTTGGATGGATTTAGAGTCGAACATACTCAGTGATCTATCACAGAAACAAAGAACAGAGTACCATATGTTCTCACTCATAAGCAGACCTGAACAATTATTATAATACTATAAGGAGAGGGATTGGCAGTAGTGGGAAACTTCCAGGGGAGAGGGGGTGGGATTGACAGTTGCGGGAAACTGCCAGGGGAGGGAGGGACACACCTCATCAACAAGGGTACCTGCATAATGAACATTTGTATACCTAACCCTGAATTGTACCCCACTTCTTTAAAAGAAAAAAAGAAAAAAGCTGACTACCTCCAATAATGATTTTATTGTTTCAATAGCCTCTACTCAAAGATCTCTTTTTTCTGCATTATGTATTTCCCTTCTATAAAACTCTAGTTAGCCCTTTTCCCATCAATTTCTCCTTCCTGATCCATTATTTTATAAGCTTTATACACTAATTCTCAAGAAAACAAGACAGAAAGATATTAAACCTGTCTTGATGGTAATAAAATGCATTGAAAATTTAAAGAGTATCTTTTTAAAGTTGCTGCCTTATAGAGGTATTTGATAGTCTGTTTCTGGAAATAGCTGATGAGAAACCCTGAAAAATACTACGTCACAAAATGTAGACATGCTGGATAAATATAACAAATATTTTAAGTTCATATTCAAGCTTACAAGAAAGTAATAAAAATTTCAAAAACCAGAAAATGAAAGCTGAAAATCAGAATGATAAACCAGTGCTTATCATTCTTAGGTATATATGCTACAATTGCAAGAGTATCAACAAGAGAATAGGAAAAAATTTTTTATTGAGTAGAGAAGGAAAGAAATTTAAAACTCCATTTATTAAAAAAGCAGGTACAGAGGAATGATGTCAGCAAGATGGCAAAATAGGAAGTCTAAGCCATTGTTCTCCCATAGAAACACCAATTTAATAATGACATATGAACAAAAATACCTTAATGAGAATTTCAGAATATAGCTAAGAAGTCATAATACCCCAGGCAAGCACAAAACCAAGAACAGCCACACTGAAATAGATAAAAAGGGCCATTTCACTTTACCAGTGTTAGCACCTTCCCCAAGCCGGCACATCTCACCACTGAGAGAGAATGTCCCAGCTTATGATGTCTCCCTTAGGGGGAAAGAAAAGAGAGGACTTTATGTCCAGTGTTCTGGCTTTTGAAGAGTTTCCTAAGGTACTGGTTTCTGCCTGGGCTTAGGTGGAGTTCAAATAGAACTTCCTATGGGTTTCTAAGAACATATAAGAGCAGGGACAGTTTGCTGCAGATGGTATGGCTTGGCATGATTGAGGGAAGGTGCACAACTTGAGCCTTGTCTCCCAGGAGAAAGAGGGAGGAGTAGAATGGAGCATGTATCTAGCATTCGGTTTTGTTTGGTTTTGTTTTTCTTGGAGGGCTACTTGAGAGACTGATATCTGTATTGATTGATTCATGATGCTGCCAAAGAGCCACATACTTTGGGTGCCTGGTGGCTGTTGTGAATCAGGGAAAGCAGGGTAGCTTCCTGCTGTAGAAATATGGGACTTGCAGCCCCATAAACAGACGTGCGACTTAAGCCAGATTTACTGGTGAGGGTCTTCCCTTGTACAAAGTCAGTCTGTAAATAATGGGAGAGATGGTTGTTTATCTAACTGTGCAGATTCTGACACAAAGTTATAAAACGTTAAAAAAGGGAAACGGCCAAAAAAGAACAAAATGACTGTCCAGAAACCAATTTGAAAGAGATGGAGGTATATGAAATATCTGATTTCAAATATTCAGAATAACCATCATAAAGATGCTCTAAAACGCACCATACTTATTATGTGAGGTGATGTATATGTTAATTTGCTTCACTATAGTAACCTTTTTTACTATCTATATATCCATAACAGTACATCAAATACTTTAAATATACACAATAAAATTTATTTTTAAAAATTAAACATTTAAAAAGAAACTAATAAAGATTAAGACAAGAATCATGAAAGAGAAAATCAATAGTCAATAGAATTTTTTCTTTAAAAGTCTAGAGAAATAGGCAAACTTTTGACAAAGTTGATCAGATAAAAAAGGAAAATCTTTTATGAACACAGTTGTAAAAATCCTCAAGAAAATGTCACCAAACTGAATTCCACAATATATACAAAGAATTATATGCACCATTAACAAGTGGAATTTACTTTTGGCATAAAACGCTGCTTCAGTATCTGAAAATCAGTCAACATAGTCAATCATATTAATAGGCTAAAGAGCAAAAATCATATGATCATATCATTTGATACAGAAAAAGCATTTGAAATCCAACATATTTGCATAAAAAAAACTAAACATTCAACAACTTAGAAATAGAGGGGAACTACCTGATACAGAGATTCCACAAAAAACTATTCAGCTAACCTCATACTTAATAGTAAGAGATGAAATGCTTTCACACTAAGATCAGGAATAGAGCAAAGATTTCCATTTTTACCACTCTTATTTAGCATAATGCTGGATGTTCTAGCCACTGCATTAGACAAGAAAACAAAATAAAAGGTTTACAAATTTGGCAGAAAGAAACATAGCTGTCCCTATTTGCAGTTGACATGATTGCCTATGTAGGACATCCCAAGAAATCTACAAAAACGCTCCTAGAACTAATAAGTGAGTTCAGCAACGTTTCAGGATACAGGAATCAACTACATTTTTGTAGATTAAAATCAAATTTGTGGAAATGAAATGAAAAACAAAAAACCATTTACAGTTGCTTAATGAAAATGATAATAAAAACTTAGGGCCGGGCTCGGTGGCTCAGCCTGTAAACCCGCGCCCTTGGGAGGCTAAGGTGAGTGAATTGCCTGAGCCCGCGGGTTCGAGACCTGCCTGGGCAGCGAGACCTCATCTCTACAATAAATAAGAAAAAAAAAATCAACCGGGTGTAGTAGCGCATGCCTGTAATTCCGGCTACTTGGAAGGCTGAGGTGGAAGGATCGCCGGAGCCCAGCAGGTCGAGGCTGCGGTGGCCGGGAGCGGCCACTGCACTCCAGTCTGGGCGACAGAGTGAGACTCCAATTCAAAAACAAACAAACAAACAAACAAAACAAAAAAACCTTAGGCATAAGCTAAACAAAAATGGAAAGTACCTATATGCTACAAAATTTAAAAATATTGCTTATGAAAGAAATCGCAGAAGGCAAATAAGTGGAGAGATATACTGAGTTCGTTTATTGAAAGGCAGCATGAGCCGGGCTCGGTGGCTCAGCCTGTAATCCCGCGCCTTTGGGAGACTGAGGTGAGTGGATTGCCTGAGCCCGCGGGTTTGAGACCCGCCTGGGCCACTTGGCAAAACTTCATCTCTACAATAAATCAAAAAATTAGCCGGGCGTGGTAGCGCGCGCCTGTAGTTCCAGCTACTCGGAAGGCTGAGGCGGAAGGATTGCCGGAGCCCGGCAGGTCGAGGCTGCGGTGGCCGGCAGCGGCCACTGCACTCCAGTCTGGGCGACAGAGTGAGACTCCAACTCAAAAAAAAAGGCAGCATGGTAACAATGTCAAGCTTCCTTAAATTAATATAGAGGCTTAATAGAATTCTTAGCAAAACCCTAGCAAGGATCTTTATAGAAATAGACAAGCCTATTTTAAAATTTAAATTTTAAAATATAAAATTTAAATTTATGTTAAAAGGCACAAGTTAAAGCAATTTTGAAAAAAATAAAGTGGGAAGAATTGTTCTGCCCAATTTAAGGCTTACCATATAGATACAGTAATATGGTGAACGGATAGGCACATAGATCACGGAACAAAATAGAGAACCCAGAAATGGACACACATGCATATGCAAAAGCAAGTCAAAAAAGAAAGAAGAGTTTTTTTCAACAAATAGTGCTAGAGCATTTGAAAATTCATAGGGGAAAAAGTAAACCTTGACCTAAACCTTTTACCTTATACAAAAATTCACTCCAAGTGTAACAAGGCTTACATGTAAAATGTAAAACTACATGTGTTTTACAAATAAACAGGAGAAAAATTTTTGAAATTGGAGACTAGGCAAAGACTTTTTAGACTTGACACTAAAAACACAATCCATAAAAGAAAAAATTAATAAGTTAGACCTCATCAAAATTAAACTTTTCCAGGCCAGGCATGGTGGCTCACGCCTGTAATACCAGCACTTTGAGAAGCAGAGGCAAGAGTATTGCCTGAACTCAGCCTGGGCAACTTGGTGAGACCTCGTCTCTACAATGAATGAAAAAAAAAACTAGCCAAGCATGGTGGTGCTCATCTATAGTTCCAGATGCTTGGAAGGTTGAGGAGGAAGGATCACCGAACCTGGCAGGTTGAGACTGTGGTGGCTATGAGCTTGCCCCTGCACTCCAGTCTGGGGCAACAGAGTAAGACTCCGACTCACAAAAATAAATGAATAAATAAATAAATAAATAAACTTTTCTTTGTGAAAAACCATGTGAAGAGAATGGAAAAATAAGCTACAGAGTAGAAAATATTTACAGATCACACATCTGACGAGTCAGATGTCAAGAATATGTAAAGAACTGTCAAAACTCGATAGTAAAAAACAATTCAATTAGAAAATGGGAAAAAGACATTAACAGACATTTCACTGAATAAAATATGCAGGTGGAACAGACACTTCACAAAAGAAGACATTCGAGCAGCCAACAAACACATGAAGAAATGCTCAACCTCACTAATCATCAGGGAGATGCAAATCAAAACCACACTGAGATACCACCTAACTCCAGTCAGAATGGCAATTATCAACAACTCAAAAAATAACAGCTGCTGGGGAGGGTGTGGTGAAAAGGGAACACTTCTACACTGTTGGTGGGAGTGTAAACTAGTGCAACCTCTGTGGAAAGCAGTGTGGCGATTCCTAAAAGCTCTAAAAATTGACCTTCCATATGACCCTGCAATCCCCCTACTGGGAATATACCCTGAAGAACACAAATCACTCTATAAAAAAGATACCTGCACACGTATGTTTATCGCAGCATTGTTCACAATAGCAAGAACCTGGAAACAACCATGCTGCCCATCAAAAGAGGACTGGATTAAAAAAATGTGGTACATATACACGATGGAATACTACGCAGCCATAAAAAAGAACAAAATCATGAATTTCGCTGCAACCTGGATGGAACTAGAGTCTATAATACTGAGTGACCTCTCACAAAAACAAAAATCCGAATATCACGTGTTCTCTCTCATATAATGGACCTTGAACATCCAATGCAATACTATGAGAAAATGACGGATGGTACTGGGAAAATATGGGGGGGAGGGGGATGGGATTAACATTAGCAAATATATGTCGGGGGATGGGAAAACACTTTTTATTTACAGGGTGCCTGAATGAAACGTCATTGTACACCTACCCTTAACTGTACCCCACAAAACCATAATAAAAAATACTGATTAATGAAAAAAAAAAAAAATATGCAGGTGGAAAATAAGTATGTGAAAAGATTTTTAATTTTACTAGCCATCTGAAAGATACAAATTAAAATCACAAAAAGGTATCACTATACTATATCAGAAAGGCTATTTTTTTTTAAAGTGACAACACCAAACGTTGACGGGCATGAGAAGAAGTTGAATTAGTCATATATTGCTGGTGCAGATGTAAAATGGACAGCCAATTTGAAAAACAATTTGACAATTTCATAAAAAACTAAACATGCACATACAATGCAGCCCAGCATTTATGCTCTTGGGTATTTATCCCAGAAAAATGGAAATGTATTTTTACCCAATAGCCTCTACACAAATGTTCATAGCAATTGTATTCATAATAGCCGGAAGATCGAAACAACATAGATGTTCTTCAACAGGTGAATTTTTAAACAAACTGGCACATCCACACCATGTAATACTACACAGCAATAAAAATAAATGACGTGCTGATACATGCAACAACTTGAATGAATATTCAGCTTATTACACTGAGTGAAAAAAGTTAGTCTCAAAGGGTTATGTACATGCTATCTGATTCGATTTATGTAACATTTTTGAAATGAAAATTAGAGAAATGGAGAACAGATTAGTGTCTGCCAGCTATTAGAGACTGAGAGGGAAGTAGGTGCAGTTATTAAGGAGATGCCCCTGTGGTGATGGAGCTCTTCTGTTTCTTGATGGTGGTATTGGGCTCACAAATAGACACGTGATAAAATCCCATAGCACTAAATGCACACGCATATGTGTGTATATATATATGTATCCATGTACAAATGTACATGGATACATGTAAAATTAGTAAAATCTAAATAAATCAGAAAGATTGCATTAATGTCAATATCTTGGTTGCGATGTGGTACTATAGTTATACAGGATGTTATCATTGGGGAAACTGGGTGAAAGGTATATGGGATCTCTTTACGTTATTTTTTTTAACTTCATTTTAATAAAATTTAAAAAATAATTAGACACAGTTTTAAAATATGAGGAAAAAATGGGGCAAAACATCACAGAATAAATAATAAGAGATTTTATAAAATGATAAACTTTAGGCTCATATATTTGAAAACTTTGATAAAGTGGACACTTCTCTAGAAAAATATAGTCTATTAAAATTGACAAAACAGAAAATCGAAATAAACATAATCATTGGAGAATCTGAGTCAGTAGCTAAAAATTTACTCCCAAACAAGCACAGAACAATAGGGCTAAATTATTTTATGGGTGAACTTTGTCAAATAATCAAGAAACATAGAATTCCAATCTTCTGTAGATTCTCCAGAAAATAGAAAATGAGATAACACTGAATTATGTAACTGATGTTGATGTGATCTTGATACCAAAAACAGACACGGATATTCTAAAAAAGAAAAATTGTTAATCAGGAATTAATACAAATGCACAAATCCTAAAATATTATCAATAATACTTAAATAATTATCAAAAATATTATCAATAATATTTTGTTGGGGATGTTTGTATTGTAATGTCTTAGAATATGCAACAAAATCAGGTTAGGTTTAACTCTGGGACCAAAGTGTAACTAGGAAATCGAATAAGTAGGACTCCTGAGGTACAATCAGAAAACAACCTTGATTCCTCTATTGCCAGTTTAAATCCACTCTAAGATTAGATGTTCTTTTTCCCTTGGATCAGAACTAACACAGTACTCATGACTCTTGTATATTTCATCTATGTTTTGTCACAGAGTAGTCTCAGTTTAATTAAACTGTGAGTAATAATTTAAACTTTAATATTTCTGTAAAGTTGAATCTTCCATCACTCATCTCAAGCCTACTGTGGGCTGGGTAGCTGAAGTGAGAAAGGAAATGTGGCCAGTATCTTCTCACTTTCTTCAGAGAGTACTTCTAACCCTCCTCTGCCATATTCCCTATTAGGGTTTCTGATCCCTCTGGAATTGCACCAGATGAAGGGATAGGAGAGAGGGAAAAGAGTAAGATTTTTCTTGATTAATACTGCCATAAACTAAAGTCGACATAGTCCGGGCCTAGCTGATGTCTAAAACTGATTTTTTCGGGGGAGTATTGTTGTAGGCTTTCCTGAGACCTTCCAATTCACATTTCCCAAGCAGAGTCAAAAACCAGTATATTGTGTCTCCTGAGTTCTAGGTGGCAATATCAAGCCTTCAAGTGGTTCCACTGAAACTTCTTTCCCTAGACTTAAAGTGAATAGGAGCCCCCGGTCCCTGGGAGAACTTCAGACTCAAAGAATACCTACAGATTTCTCCTAACTCCTTTTCTAATTTCCAATTGTTTTAACCTCTCCAGATTCATTTAGATGTCGAGATTTGTGTCAGCTAAGGTCACATAACCAGCTTGCAACTACCTCCTTCACAAGACCAGCATGGTGGTCTCACACCTCACATTGGAATGTGTTGTTTATTGTCTTGGAGTCTCAGCCAAAACTGAGACAAAAATAGTTCCATTTTAAAATGCTGTTTTACAAAATTGGCTTGCTATTAGGAAAATCCATTAACTAAACATAATAGACAAATAAAGGAGAAAAGGTATTATCTCAATAGAAGCAGAACAATAATTTGATAGAATTAGTAATTATAACTTAAAAAAATTTCTTACCACCTAGCAATAGAAAATAATTTCTTAATCTGATTAAGAACATCTATCAAAAACTCACAAAATAAACATCATATTAAATGGTGAAATGCTAGCAATCTTATAGTTTTTTCAGTGTTATGGGTATGGCTTATTTTTAAAAATATATTATATCAATCAGTAACTTATATTCAGAAAAAAATCCTTTTACCCTGTATCAAATAACTGGTCAAAGAATGTATATTTAGATATTTCAAGTTAAAATAAAATTTTGAAAAGTATCTCATATTTATGTATTATTTTTCTTATTAACCAATGTTATTTTTTTATATTGCCTTACATTCTTATCTTTTATTCATTACAAGTACACTTAAAATCTACTGCATCTGGCAATTTTCAAGAATACAATTAATTGTTGTTAACTCTAGTCACCACGTTGTACAATAGACCTCTTGAACTTATTATTCCTATTTAACTGAATTTTTATACCCTTTAACCAACATCTTCCCAATCTCTCACTCTCATCCCAGGTCATGATAGCCACCATTTTATTTGATACTTTTATGAATTTTAATTTTTTTACTCCACATATAAGAAAAGTCATGTGGTATTTGTCTTTCTATTCTTGACATATTCCACTTAGCATAATGTCCCCCAGGTTCATCCATGTTGTTATAAATGACAAGATTTCCTGTCTTTGTAAGACTGAATACATTTTGTTGTTTATACATACACTGCATTTATTAATCAATTCATCCTTTGATGGGCACTTAGGTTAATTCCATATCTTGGCTTTCATGAATAATGTTGCAATGGACATGGGGGTACAGATATCTCTTTGACATATGGATTTCATTTCTTTACCCAGTAGTGAGATTGTTGAAGCATATGGTAGCTCTTTTTTGATAAATCTGCACACTGTTTTCTATAATGGCAGTACTAACATACTTTCCCACCAATAGTGTACAAGGGTTCCATTTTCTCCACATCCTCTCCAACACTTGTCATCTTTTTTCTTTTTGATAATAGCTATTCTAACAGGTGTCCAGTAACATCTCATTGTTGTTTTAATTTGCATTTCCACAATGATTAGAGATGTTTAGCATTTTTTCATAGAAATGTTAGCCATTTGTATGTCAGTGGAGAGAATGTCTATATAGGCCCTTTGCCCATTTTTAAAATTAAACTGATTAAGTTGTTTTCTTGCTCTTGAGTTGTTTTAATTATTTACATGCTTTGAATATTAACCCCTAAACTATAAAATACTTTAAAGAAATATTATAGAGAGATCCTATATAACCTTCTCCCAGTTTCTCCAGTGAATAGTAACCTCTTATTTTGTATGGTTTGCAAATATCTTCTCTCATTCCTTGGGTTGCCTCTTCACTCTGTTGTTTGTTTCCTCTGTTGTGTGGAAGCTGTTTAGTTTTACATAATTCCATTTGTCTACTTTTGCTTTTGTTGCTTGTGCTTTTCTGGTCATATCTAAAAATAATTGTTGTTTAGACCACTGTCATGAAAATCTTTCCTATGTTTTCTTCTAGTATTTTTACAGTTTTCAGTATTAGGTTTAGGTCTTTCATCTATTTTGAGTTGATGGTGCTTGTATAGTGTGAGATAAGTGTCCAATTTCATTCATTTGCTTATGGATATTGTTTTCCCAGCACCATTTATTGAAGACTGTCTTTTCTTCCTTGTGTGCTTTTGGCACCTTTGTCAAAAATTAATTGATAGTAAATAGGTGGATTTATTTCTGAGTTCTCTATTCCATTTCACTGGCCTATGTATCTGTTTTAATGCCAGTAGTATGTCACTTTTATTCATATTCTTAGTATATTTGGGAATCAAGTAGTATGATGACTCCAGCTTTGTTCTTTTTGCTCAAGATTGTTTTGGCTATTTTGGGTCTTTTGTAGCTCCATATGCATTTTAGAATTGTTTTTTCTATTTCTGTGTTAAAATGTTATTGGAATGTTGATAGGGATGTCATTAAATGTGTTGATTACTTTGACTAGTATGGACGTTTTAATAATATTAATCCTTCGACTCCATAAACACGGAATATCTTTCCATTTATTTGTGTCTTCTTCAGTTTCTTTCACATATGTTTTGTGGACTTCAGTGTTTAGATAATTTACCTCCCTGGTTAAGTTTATTCCTAAATATTTTATTTGTGTCACTATTGTAAAAGGGATTGTTTTCTTTTGAAATAGTTCTTTCGGTGCATAAAATAATACTGATTCTTGCGTGCTATTTTTTTAAATACTGCAACTTTACTAAATTAATTTGCCAGTTCTAACAATTTGTTTGGTGGAGTCCCTGGGGCTTTCTATATATAAGATAATGTCATTTTGCAGCTTTATTTTTACACAATAGGGAAATGGGTTTTTTTTTGCATAAAGACTTTAATAATGACAATGCATTACTTTATTTCTTTCTCTAAGTTTATGATTGTGGTACTTTATTACTTCAAGATAATTGTCTTTTTTATGATGCAAGTCTTTTCCACTAATTCAACCTGAAATGGTAAATTTAAAGTGCTCTATGTGATTTTAGAGTACATATGCTTATTCCCTTTAGAAATTTAATTTCTTTCTGAGTATTATTTAGCCGTTTTAGTGTTCTTAAATGATAGTTGCTTGTGGACAGTAAAACTGATTACAATCTCTTATTATTAAAAATTTCTCCAAAATCTTCATGTGAGATACTCCTGAAATTCCTGGTGCTAATCTAAACCAATAACTATAATAATTGGGCTATTTGTGTATCTACTTTGAGTTATGAATAAATTCAAGAGCCATTTTTTTCCCATAAATTTCTTATTCATTTATCAAGAATTCTTATTTTTAAAATAAAAATTAAGACAAAGATATTATGATCTTTATTTTATTTCAAGATTTGTGGGGTGATTCTATTCAGTATGGTAGGATAAGAATATACAAAGATAAGAATTTATTAGAATAAAAAAGTAAGAACTAAAACAACCACCATTTAGAGAACTTGCAATTGTCTACACAAAAGACCCAAGAAAATTTATAGCAAAATTATTAGAATTGATAAGAAAATTTAGCAAATTCACTAAATATTAGATACATATTTGAAAATTTGTCCTTTTATAAATCAGTAATAAAGTTAGAAAATGTAATTTTTTAAAAGGTGTTATTTTCAACAGCAATTTTGAAAGATAATGAATAGTATATTTAATAAAAGATGTATACAACTTTTATAAAGAAAATTATAAATTGTTATTATAAAACTTTAATGAAAACTCAAAAAAATTATGAGAAATATTTTTGGAGAGGAAGACTCAATGATTACAAATATGTTAATTATCTCCAAATAAATCTAAGAATTTAATATAATTCCAATTAAAAGACATTCTTTGAAATAATAAACCCAAATCCAACTTCTGGAGTGGGGAAAATGTGAGAAGGGACATATAAAGATTTCCATTATTTTATACTATTTTATTTATTAATATAGGTAGTTGATACACACAGGTGTTCATTATATTATTTTCTTTTCCTATTTCTTTTTTTGGTATTTATTTATTTATATTTTTTAACATATTTTTTATTTTAAAATTGTGGGTTACAGTTAAGGGTTAGGTATACAAATATGCATCGTTCAGGCACCCTTGTTGATAAGGGGTGTCCCCCCGTCACCAGACCAGTATTGACTACAATTAATCCCACCTCCCTTTCCCTCGTTTTTTCCTATTTCTTAAATGTTATGTTTAGAAAAAGAGCACTGAGTTTAGCATGGTACTGATATCTACAAACCAGCCTCACAAAGCTAATTTGGTATAGATTCATATCTATATGCATTTGTACAATGGATACTCTCTTTCCTACTTCTGTGTGACTTAAGGCAGGTAATTTTTTCTCCTAAACCCTTAATTTCCACCTGGGTGACAGGCTCAACAGAAGCCCAAGCTTTACAACCACACAATATACCTATGTTAACAAACCTTGCAAATTTACCACTTGGATTTAAAAAAAAAATTAACAGAAATTTAAAAAATATATTAAAATTTTAGAAAATTAAAGAATAGGACAAAGGATGTGCTTATAAATTTTAGTTTGTTTCTCTGTGAAGGAAGATTGTCAACCTGGTTCAGATGGTGAATCATCTGGGAATCAGTAGTCTTTGAGAAACACCATAAAATTTGACATATTTAACTCAATCTTGCAAACCAAGAATAACTTTACTCAAAGTAAATATAGCATAGGTATGCAATACACAACCACAACCACACATGTGCATAAAAGTCTCTAAGTTACCCCCACTAGTCTGCATTTGCTGAAGCATTTTGTTAAATACGCTTCTATCATTTTTTCATCTGTAGCACTGCTAGCAGCCAGTGTGAGAAAAATTTATAGATGGAACTATAATGTTGAAAAATTTCCATTTATTAGCTTAACTTTTTCCTCCTGTGAATTGAGAATCATGGTTTTGTTTAAAAACCCTCAATTCTTCCACAACTCCTTTCTCCTGGTCTCTATTTGACCTCTTAAAAAAACAAACAGATAAACAAACAAAAAATCCTCAATTGGTCTTGTTGGAGAATAAAAGCCCTGGGGTGCAAAGCATACAGGCCATTGAAGAGGAAGACCTAGTGGCTCTGCCCAGCAAAATGAAAACATCTATAACACTCTTATCAGTTTAATACACATGTCAAATCTTTCTTCAAAATATTTCTTGCTTTGTGGTAAGAACTTCTCTAATATCAGGTGTTAGGTCAAATCTTTCTTCATTTAAAAGCAAAATTGCTGTTTTAAAATCCATATCAGGAACCATTTGAAATACAGTTGACCCTTGAACAACACATGATTAAACTTAACAGGCCCACTTATATGTAGATATTCTTCCACCTCTGCTACCCCTCCTCAGAGACCAATGTCTCCTCTTTTTTCTCATCCTAAGCTTTACTCAACATGAAGATGATGGGGACAAAGACCTTTATGATGAATACCTTCCACTTAATAAATTGTAAATATATTTTCTCTTCCTTATACATTTCTTAATAACATTTTCTTCTAGTCTGCTTTATTGTAAGAATTACATACACACACACACACACACACACACATACACACACACACACAACATACAAAATATGTGTTAACCAACAGTTTATCTTATTGCTAAGGCTTCTGACTAACAGTGACTATTAGTTATTAGTAGTCAAGTTTCACGGAGAGTCAAAAATTATATTTAGATTTTTGACTGTGTAGGGTGTTGGTACCCCAGACTCCCTGCATTATTCAAGAGTCAACTGTACTTGCATCTTCTAAGCTAAGTTTAAAATTGTCTATCCACAGAGCTCATTCAGATAATGAGTTGTATAAAGTGGGAATCAGAGAAATTTCTCCTTAAAGTGGTAATGTCCAGGCATTTTGTAGTGCATACACTTTAATCACTTTACAAAGATTCTCATAAATGAAGCCTTGCTTGTGCCCAGACTTTCCCATTATGACTTAAGGTGATATACCTAGCAATTGAAGAAAACAGATGTTTCCATTCACACTTTCTTCACAAGCTGTTCAAATCCTGTTTAGACAAGGACAGTCTTTTCCAAAGTTGTTCAGAAAGTTATCGATTTATTAATTCAACAATATTTATTGAGTGCCTCCTAGGTTATATTACTGTTTTAGACATAGAAGATAAAACAGTGGACAAAATAAAGTTGAGTAATGTACTGCAGTATAATGCTAGTGGAGTTGTGAAAAGGCATGAGAATATAATTAGTAATAAAAAGCATAAGGATGCATGGTTGATGCCATGTAAGATAGAGTGGTCAATGAAGACCTCAACTAAGAGGTGATACTTGAGCAGAGACCTGAATGAAGTGTGAGGATGTCCATGACAGAGAAGAGAATGCTAACTGCAAAGGACCTGAGGGGAAACGTCTTTGTTGCAGTAAAGGAAGAGCAGGCTTCTGTCTTGAACTTAGGAAAAAAGAAAGCTAGTGGCAGAAAATGAGGCCAGAGAAATAGCCAGGGACCATAAAGTGAAGGGTTTTGTAAACCACAATAAAGACTAAATATTATTCTAAGTGCAAGGGCAAACCACTGGAAAGTTTTGACCATGAGACTGACATACACGGACGTATTTTTTAAATGAGTCAACCTGGAAGCTCTATAGGGATGAAATGTAGAGGGATAAGATTGAAAGGTGGGAGTCAGGGTAGGAGGCTATTGCAGTAATCCAGGTGAGAAATTGTGGTGACCAGGACCTTGAGTGTACTGGTGGAAGTAATGAGATGAGTGAGGAGAGATTCTACGGGATTTGCTAATGGATTAGATGTAACATGGAAGAGAAAGAAAGAGAAGAATCCAGCTTTTGTGACTATAAACAAATGTATGAATAGTGGCACCAGCGACTGAGATGAAAACATTAAAAAAGGATCAAGTTCGTGGGAGGAGGGGAATCTACTGTTCATTTTTCAGACGTGTTAATTTTAAGATCTCTATTAGAAATTCAAGATAGGGGGGCACACCTCATCAACAAGGACACCTACATAATGAGCATTTGTATTCCTAACCCTGAATTGTCTCCCACATCTTTAAAATAAAAATATAAAAATAAATTTAAAAAAGAAATCCAAGATCAGATATAAGACCAGAATTCAAAGGAAGGTTGAAGCTGGAGTTAGTTGGGAGATGTCAGTTTATACATTGTATCAAAGGCTGTGAAATTGCCTAGGGAGAGAGTATACATAGGGGTAGATGTCTAAGGATAGACACTGGGGGCATTATATTGTATAGGAACAAACAAACAAACAGTAAAGAGCACTAAAAGGGGCAGCCAGCGAGGAAAGAAAAACTAGTCCTGGAAGCCAAGTGAAGAAAGTATTTAATAAAGGAGAGAATGATCAGTTTTGACGAATGATGCTGATAGCTCCAGAAATATGAAAATTGAGGACTGACGTTGGATTTGGCAATGTGAAGGGTATATAATGAGCCAGATTTCAGTGAAGTGTTGATGACAAAAAGTAATACTGTAATAGATTCAAGGCATGGCTGGAAAGAAAGAAGTGGTTTTATAGGCAACACTTTCAAAGACTTTGGCTATCATGTGGAGTAATAAAACAGTGAGGGAATTTCGAAACAAGCGAGATTTTATGATTGGAGCTATTACAGCATGTTTGTACGCTGATAAGAATGAAAGCAAAATTGATGCTGCAAGCAAAAAAGGGGACAGTTAAAGACAGAAGCATTGTTCTTGAGGTGGTGAGAAGAGTATAAGTGATAATACACAAATGGGAGAAGGTTGGCCTTATGTTGGAGCCAGGCAGTTTATCTTTTGTAACTGGGAGAAGGGAGAGCATATGAGACTGGAAGACGTGTTGATGAAGAATATGGATTTTACCACTACACAATAAATTCATGTAACACAACTGCACTTGTACTACAAAATCCGTAAAAAATACTGAAAAATAAAAGGATTATACACCATGGGGAGGATATCTTCCTGATTGATTTTTCAGTGAAATAAGTCAAGTTGTCAGGTAAGTGAGAAGTAGGGAAAAGATGTTGGGATTTCGAGGCAGAAAGCAATGGAATGATATAGTCATTTTAGACAATGGGAGAATTATTGGAGCTTGGGGAGGTATGGTAGAACTGCCAGGCAGCACTGAAGGTCCACATATGGCTCATGGTCTTAAATCTAAAATAAGCCCACCTGCACACGTTACTGCCAGTCACGTTCAGAAACTGAGGTGCAGGCATGTAACAGGTGGCGAGATGAACCTAAACCAGGGTTGAGGTTTTGCCGAGGACTACAAGCTATCTTGGTCCAATTAATGACATTTTTCTTGAGGCCACACAAGAAACAATAGAATGCAATTCACTAGGTGGATTAGAATTTCAGCTAAGCTAAATCAAGGATTCTGGGAAGTAGGAATAGCTAGAGATAAACCGGGGGAAATGACAATACCTCCAAGGAAGACAAAACACTTTATTCATTCCTCAGATTTTTCCATATGAATCAGTCTTAATAATTCCCAAATTTTGTGAAGGATCTTGATTACTGAGAAAGGAGAAAAAGGCAAATTTGAGAAAATCTACATTATGGTATTTATTACCAACTCCCCATCATTTTATAAACTATCCCCACCAATAGCTCCAAGAACAACAAGTGGAATAAAGCTATTGTATATCTGGAAATGAACTTAACTGTGTAAGAAGCAAGAAATAGAAGGCTGTATCACCCAATCACCCATGAGGTCTTTGACTGTTCTCCAGAAATCTCTTCTCTTCCTTTTCAGGTGTGACATACTTTGATATAGTATGAAAAGAGAAGCTCAGTAAGGAAACATAATTGTCCAAGTGGATGCTAAGAAAGGTTTTGTGGGTGGGGAGTGGCAGTTACAGAACTTTTACATTGGCATCTATTTTTCAAGAAGTTAGTTTGGACACATTTTCTAAGACAACCTTTAAACAAAATACAATGCACTAGAAAGCTTCCCTCTGTGGAAACATAAAGTCTTTCTCTCTCCCCTCTCCCCCTCACTCCCTCTCTTCCTTCCATCTTCTCTTCTCTTCTCTTCTCTTCTCTTCTCTTCTCTTCTCTTCTCTTCTCTTCTCTTCTCTTCTCTTCTCCTCTCCTCTTCTCTTCTCTTCTCTTCGTGTGTGTTGTAGCAGGCATGGGCTCCATCTAGGGCAACTGCTGGCAATAGCTTATGACATATAACTATGCAAACTGTCCTACGTACCCCAGCACAGTTCTTTGTGAATCCTCCAGTTAAATACACCCAGTATGTGATAGGCTCCCTTTTTCAGACTCTGCACATTGACAGCTGTTTTGTACACTGGCACCTGTTTTGTTAAATTTTGTAATTACCCAAGTGATGACAGTAGCCTAAATAGCTTTTCATGTTTTCCAGTTCTTTCTTGAGGAAAATGGGCAAGCATTTCCAATGATCATATATAGAATCCAGGCTCTTCATGGAAATTTCAGGGTCCATATGATAAAGAATCATGTCTTAATGGACCTTAGAAAACTAATTAATGAGCTGGAACTTATCCTAAAAGCAACAGCAAAAGGGCAAATAATGGAAGTATTTTTTATTTTCAGTTTTTGGTGTGAAACAACATTGATCCTATTATCTCTCATTATTCTGTTGGGTGGTCTTGCTGGTCGTGCTTGGATTAACTTCTGTAGTGTCATTCAGGTGGAAGGTTGGCTGGACAGGATTGTCATATGTCTCAGTCAAATACCTGGCAGTTGGTGCTGACCTCTTACCCTCCGTGTGGCTGCTCGTCTTCCAGTAGGCTAAAAGGGTTTCCTTACATGGTGGCCTCAGGGCCCTGTTCAGGAGGAGCAGGCACAAGCTGTATGATGCTCAACATAACGAATCATTGGGAAAATACAAACTAAAACCACAGTAAGATATCACTTCACTCTTGTTAGAATGGCTATTGCCAAATAGATGAACAATAACAAGTGCTGGAAGGTTGTGGAGAAGAAGAAACCCTGCACACTTTTGGTGGGAATATAAATTAGTATAGCCATTACAGAAAACAGTGTGAAGGTTCTTCAAAAAACAAAGAAATGAACTCCCATGTAATCTAGTATATATCTGGACATATATCCAAAGAAAGTAGTATATTGAAGAGATGTTTGCACTCCCATGTTCATTAAGCATTATTCACAATAGCCAAAATATGAAATTAAGTGCCCATTAATGGATGAATAAAGGCAATGTGGTATATATACACAATGGAATACTATTCAGACTTTAAAAGAAGAAAATCTTGTCATTTGTGACAACATGAATGACCCTGGAGAATATTATGTTCAGTGAAATAAGTCAGGCATAGAAAAGCAAATACTGCATGATCTCACTTATATGTAGAATCTAAAAAAGTCAAATTCATGCAAGCAGAGGGTAGAATGGTGGTTACCAGTGGCTGGGGTTGGTGGAATTGGGAAAATATTGGTCAAAGTATACAAAATTCCAGTTAGGAGGAATAAATTCAAGAAATCTTTTGTACAACATGGTAACTATAGCTCAAAACAATGTATTATATATTTGAAAATTGTTGAGAGTTCTTACCACAAATAATATGAGGTAATGGATATGTTAATTCACTTGATTTAGCTACTTCACTATATATATATCAAAACACCATGTTGTACACTATAAATATGTACATGTTTTATTTGTTAATTTAAAAAGTAAATATTAAAAATTGTACACCTCAAGTATATGTATGTGTGTAAAAAGTATATATAACATATATACCTTTTATTTGTCAAATGTATCTCAATAAAACTGGGACAAAAATGAAATGATGGTAGAGATTTCACTGTTTTATAAGAAAGGGATTGGCAGCAGAAGGAAACTGCTAGGGAAGGAGGGCGTGGGATTGGCAGTTGAGGGAAACTGCCAGGGGAGGGAGGGGCACATCTCGTCATCAAGGGTACCTGCATAATGAACATTTGTATATCTAACCCTGAATTGTACCTCACATCTTTAAAATAATAAATAAATAAATAAGAAAAAAATTTAAAAAGATATTTCACTGTTTAGAGAAATTGTATTCACGAAGATTCTTATATTTAATATCCTTGAAAAGATGATTTTCATATCACTTCTTTTGAGGTTCACAATCCCTTTCCTTCAGCTTACAATACCTTTCATTAATTATAAACCTCAATCTGCAGTTGTGGCTTTTTCAGTCTTTACAGATGCCGAAGAAAGGTCATCAGCAACTGCTCGAGCTTGATGGTATGCTACAGGAGAGGCTGAGGAGTGACTGGCGCTTCTATCCCAACATTTTCTAGTGTGCCTTTCTGTACTTTGAAGATTGAAAACTTCCTTGCAGCTAGGATCTGAAGGTGATCTGTGTTCCACCAATCAGATGCTCCTGTGTGGAACTTGAATTGAGAACCAAGTTAAGTGGGAAGACAGGCAGGATGTAAGGCATTCTTGTTACTGTGGATTATAACATGGGCCATAGGTTTCTGAAACCGACAGCCGTGACTTCTTGATTCTACAGCAACAAGCTTGGTAACACAGTTCTATGAGGATTTGGGCAGCTGCTCCTTGAATCTTAGTCTAAAATTTGTTTTGTCAGTGCTGACGTTGTCCATAGAGTTATAGGTTTCACTGCAAGAGAGGAGAGAAGAAAATAGCAGAAGACAGAATGACTCTGTAATCCATGAAGTCTTTGGCTATTCTCCAAGGCATCTCTCCAGTTCCTGTTCCCTTAGAGCACAGAGCTGGGTGGAGACGGGAGTAGAGGGGATATAGAGAAAAAATGTCTAATGATCCAACCAATCTTTGGGATTTAGCTAGTCTTACACTTGCTCTCAACGGCATCCGCTGCAGGGAGGTTTGTTCTTATACATCCATTTGTAAAGCACGCTAGACGTTATACTATGATATTTACATACCTTATTGCAGTTAAGCGAATGTTTAAGATAACTTTCTAAAATGGGTATTTTATCACAAACTTACAGATAAGAAAATTGGCACTCTGAGAGTTGAAGAACCTTGACATGCTAGCTGAGAGAGAAAGAGAGAAAGAGAGAGAGAGAGAGAGAGAGAGAGAGAGAGAGAGAGAGAGAGAGAGAGAGAGAGAGAACAGAAATACCAAGACTGAAGCTTGAGGACAAATACATTTATTCAAAATTTTTTGTTGCATAAGTCACAGGAAAGATTTAGCAGTAATTAATTACAGTGGTAAAGGCTTTTCAAGAACTTCAAAGGTGGACTTAGATTTCTCCTTGGAGTTATTGGGTGACTGACAAAGTATCGGTTTAGAGTTGGAAACACAAAAAGAGAAGTAGAGAATTAAATATGAAATCTCTTTGAATGGGATTAAATAAGATTATAAACATGCCCGTGTTCATTCCTCTCCTGTCAATGACTTTTCTCTCCATCATCGACTCTCAGTTTTCCAATTGGAGAAACAAGCAGAACACAATGGATATGCAATGTGTAGTTTTGAGGATCAACATTCCTCAGGGTAAAACATTTTACAAACCCTACTGCTTTCACCAAATATATTGACAATTTTGTTGATAGTAAATTCATTTACTGCATTCAATTTAGTTTTAAATTATACTGTAACAGTTTAGGCAGTTGAGAACATTTGTAGAAATGAAGATGGAAAAACTTGGCCACTTTTCCAAATAATTTTTTTGATTATGTTATGCTCACCATAATAGTTACAAGATTTTAAAATGCATTTAGCATTTTATTTCCAAAACAGAAATGCATACTTTAATGCAATGAAGACTTTTTTCATTTTTTAAATAATTAAGAGTTCTATTATAAAACACAATTTTCACTTTCATATGACAAGGGTAGTTCCTCATGTTAGTATTTGTAAAAAGTAAAGCTTCTTGTCAAAAATTTATGTAAAAGCATTAAAGGGAATGTTGTTGCTTGTCTTATCAGGAGAATTAATTGTTTTTTGTTCTAGCCAGATAGGCATCTTTTAAAGGGGCGTTGTCTCTAGTTTTTTCATTTCCAATTTCAAAACTATTAATTTAGGTCTCTGATCCATTTGGAGTTAACCTTGAACATCCAATGCAATACTATAAGAAAATGACTGACTGTACTGGGGAAACTATGGGGGGGAGGGGGATGGGATTAACAGTAGCAAATATCTGTCGGGGGATGGGAAAACACTTATCTACAGGGTGCCTGAATGAAACGTCATTGTACACCTAACCCTTAACTGTACCCCACAAAACCATAATAAAACATACTGATTAATGAAAAAACAACAACAACAACAAAAAACTATTAATTGCCTCTTTGTGGCTCCCTTGTAACTTGCTCCATGACCATCAGTTTTATTTTTTTAATAAATAAATTCTTGTCTATTTTGGGTCTCCCTCAAAGATTAAAATTTTTTTCTCTTCTATATTTTCTTCTTATTTTTTCTTTTTCTTTTTCATTTAGGAAGTACACGTGCGTACTTGTTACATGGACATATTGTGTAGTAGTGGGGATTGGGTCTCAGGTGGCCCATTCTCCACATAGTGAGCATTGTTCCCCAAAGGTAGTTTCTGAATCCTAGCCCTCCCTCCCACACTAGTGTCCCCAGTGTCTGTTATTTTCATCCTTGTGAATGTTTAGCTCCCACATTTGAGTGAGAACATGTGATGTTTGGTTTTCTGTTTCTGAATCCGTTGCTTAGGATGATGATCTCCAGCTCCATCCATGTTGCTGTACAGGACATGATTTCATTCTTTTTTATGGCTGCATAGCATTCCATGATGTATACAGGAGGTGTTATATAAAAAAGACAACTGCACCCACGTTTGTCACAGTACAGTTTAAAATTGCAAAAATGTGCAATCAACCTAAAGGTCCATCTACCTATCAGTGGATAATGGAAAGTGGCCTATACAGGGGGTATACACATCTTAAGTGATGTTATCTATGTATTACTTTTCGAAGTTGAATTGAATTACAGTTGCAATGTGTAGTATGACGTGCACTCAACTGTTTCTGCCATTTTTTTTTTACTGTCCTGCCTGTCGCATGGTGATGCTGGCATTCATTTGATTAATGCCATCTTTTGAGCTAACATCATACTTAAAGTGTGCATACATTTTTTTTGGCTCATCCTGTATGCACCAATTGTGAATTGTGCTGCAATGAACATGCAAGTGCAGGTGTCTTTTTAATATAACAACTTATGTTCCTTAGGGTAAATACCCAGTAGTTGGGATTGCTGGATCAAATGGGAAATCTAGTTTTAGTTTTTTTAAGTAATCTCCATACCATTTTTCATAGAGGCTGTACTAATTTACACGCCCACCAACAGTGTATAAGTGTTCCCTTTTCTCTGCATGTATGACAGCATCTATTGTTTCTTGATTTTTTAATAATGGTCATTCTGACTGGTGTAACATAGTATCACATTGTGGTTTTAATTTACATTTCCCTGGTTATTGGTTTTTTTGGTTTTAATTTTTAAATTTTTAATTTTAAAGATGTGGGGTACAATTCAGGGTTAGGTATACAAATGTTCATTTTGATTATTGGTGATGTTGAACTTTTTAAAAATATGTTTGTTGGTCCTTTCTATATCTTCTTTTGAGAGACATTTGTTCAAATCATTTGCTCACTTTTTAATGGGGTCATTTGCTTTTTTCTTGATGATTTGTTGAGTTCTTTGGAAATTTTGGATATAAGTCATCTGTCAGATATATCATTTGCAAATATTTTCTCCCATTCTGTAGATTTTCTGCTTGCTCTGTTGATCGTTTCTTTTGCTATGTGGAAGATTTTTGGCTTAATTAGGTGTCACTTATTTATTTTTGTTTTAGTCGCTTTTGCTTTTGGAATATAGCCATAAATTCTTTGCCTAGGCCAATGTCCATAAGAGTTTTTCCTAGGTTTTCTTCTAAGATTTTTATAGTTTCAGGTCTGACATTTAAGTCTTTCATGCATCTTGAGTTAATTTCTGTATATGAGGCAAGAGAGGTATCAAGTTTCATTTTTTTCCCATGTAGCTACCAAATTTCCTAACACCATTTGTTGACTAGGGTATTCTTTTTCCAGTCCATGTTTTTTGTCTACTTTGTTGAAGACTAGTTGGTTGTAGGTGTTTGGGTTTATTTCTGGATTCTCTATTCTGTTCCATTGGTCCATGTGTCTACTCTTGTACCAGTACCTTGTTGCTTTGGTTACTACAGGCTTGTAATTTGAAGTCAGGTAATGTGATGCCTCCAGTTTTGTTCTTTTTGATTAGGATAGCTCTTTTTTGGTTCCATATGAATTTTAGGATTGCTTTTTTCTAATTCTGTGAAAAATGAAAAATTGACATAGGCAGTTTGATAGGGATTGTTTTAATCTTAGACTACATTGGGTAATATGGTCATTTTAATAATGTTGATTCTTCCAATACATGGGCATGAGATGTTTCTCCATTTGTTTGTGTCCTCTGCAATTTCTTTCATCAGAATTTAGTTAAATATATTCCTAGGTATTTTAGCTTTTTGGACGGTATTGTAAATGTAATTGAGTTACTGATTTGAGCCTCAGTTTGATCGCTATTGATGTGTAGCAGTTCTACTGATTTGTGTGTGTTGATTTTGTATCCTGAAAGCTTACTGAATTCATTTATTAGGTCCAGGAGTCTTTTGGAAGAGTCTTTGGGATTCTCTAGTATACAGAGACAGTTCTCAGCATACAGAGACAGTCTTTTCCAATTTGGATACCTTTATTCTTTTTCTTGCCTGATTGCTCTGCCTAGGAATTTACCATCAGTTTTAATAATAGGTTTCATAGAAATAATAATAATCTACACACAGTTGACTGACACTAATGGACTGGTGTTTGAAGAGAAGATACAAAATTGTAAGAGTAGCTTACTTATTTTTCCTTCAAAAATAAATAATACAAAATATTTTATATTTATTTTATATTTCTAGTTTCCATTAAGGAAGTCTATATGTTGTACAAGTCTTTAACAATCATGATGTTTCTTGTATAGACAAATATTTTTCTGTTTTTGTTCTTACTATGTATCACCATGATACAAAATGTATCCCCTGATTAATTTTTCTGTTTATCTTAAATCTTGAACTTCATTCAAATATTTTAAAAGTTGAGATCTATTACTAATCATAAAAAATAATTTTCTTTTCTGTTCCTTAAAAAATTTACTTTCTCAAAGAATCATCAAATTTTTAGGTCTTCAATAGTGGTTTCAGGAGCTACCAAGGAGCTTGTATGAAGAGATTAGTTTTGTATTTACAATGTAAATGCATTACTGTACATAGAATCCTTTAGAATCAATATAAATGTGCCATTTAAAAAATTTACATCTTGTGGTGGTGAAGAAACCTTACAAATCTTACTTTTCATCCCAGATAGAATGTATTTTTTGTGAAAAATGGTCTCAAAAAGAACAGCAAAAAATTCACATAATATTTTCCTTGATCATTATCATCATAATATCAAAAAATCACTAACTACTGAATGTCATTTTAAAAATTATTTACTTTTTAATTAATGAATTATTTTTAAATGTACATATCATAGTTGTACATATTTTGGGGATACATGTGATATTTTATACATGTTCTTAACACTTTCTTTTTTAAAAATTTGTTTATTATAAAGATGTGGGGTACAATTCAGGGTTAAGTATACAAACATTGAACATGCAGGTACCCTTGTTGATGATGTATGCCCCTCCCTCCCCTAGCAGTTTCCCTCAACTGCCAGTCCCAATCCCCTCCCCTAACTTTCTTATAGCATTATAATTGTTCAAGGTCACCTTATGAGTGAGAACATATGGAACTCAGTTCTTTGTTTCTGTGATAAATCACTGAGTATGATAGACTCCATATCCATCCAATTTTCTACAAAGTCCATATATTTGTCCTTCTTTATGGCTGCATAATATTTCATTGTGTGTAGTACCACATTCAATGCAATACCCATTAAGTTACCAACATCATTCTTCTCAGACCTGGAAATGTCAATACAGAGATTTATATGGAAACATAAACAACCACCAATAGCCAAAACAATCCTTAGCAAAAGAAACAAAGCAGGAGGTATCACACTTCCAGACTTCAAACTTCACTATAAGGCTACAGTAATCAAAACAGTCTGGTATTGGTACAAGAACTGGCACATAGACCAATGGAACAGGATAGAGATTCCAGAAGCAAAGCCTCAATTCCTCAACCGTCTCATCTTTGTCAAAGCCTCCAACAACACTTTTGAGATCTAAAGGTTGGAGATAACATTTGCTTTCAATCTTTGTTGAAGATAATGGATTATGCATGCCTAGTCTAAATGTGTTCTTCAGTATCAGGATACCAAAAATAAGAATAAAAAATACACTTGGATTTTATTTTTATATTGGAGTCAGGGGTTTCATTCTGTTGCCCAGATTGAAGTACAATGGGGTGATCATAGTTTGCCACAGCCTCAACCTTCCGGGTTTGGGGGATCTTTCTGCCTCAGCCTCTGGAGTAGCTGGCTCAGCCTCTAGAGTAGCTGGGACTAGAGGCATCTGCCATCTGGCTTTTTTTTTTTTTTTTTTTTTAGTAGAAACCAGGTGTCACTATTTTGCCAAGGCTCAAACAATCCTCTGGCCTCGGCCTCCCAAAGTGCTCAGATTACAGGTATGAGCCACCTTGCCTTGCCCCTGGGCTTTTATTAAGAAGTAAACTTAAGGTTAAAAAAAGATATTGGTGCTTAATTATTATTATCATTTTATTTGTATATTAAGATTATATTATATATTATTAACCATAAAGTCCTCTTAACGACAACAATAATAACATTAAAATTGTTCTTAGCAACAATAATAATTAAATGTCATACACGTGTCACAAATATTTGTCCTGTTTTTCCTTGGAAAAATGGGAGTGGGGTACCAGTATAGCTGTATAAAATGCTTCTGGAAACATATTTTTCAATGTTTGTGTTCCATTCTCAATGCTAGTGTAACAGGTTGTTGTAATAGATGGCTCAGTGTGATGGAATGGGCACGGGTTTTGGAGTCAGCCAATCTGCTGAGGCACCAGTTGGTCACTGGCTAAAAGCAAAATGAAACTTCTCTGAGGTTTTATTTCCTCCTCTGGACTCCAGTCACACTGGCCTCCTCACTATTCTTTAAGTATGCCACGCATGCCCCTCCCTCTTGGCATTTGCTTTGCTGTTCTCTCTGCCAGAAATGCTTTGCTTAGATATTTTATGGCTTCTTCTTTAACTTCATTTAGATCTATTCAAGGGCTATCTACTCAGAAGGACATTCCCTGACCTTTCTTCTCTGATCTTTCCTTCTAACATAGTTTCTGACCCTATTTTCTCCCCCAGCTTTATAATTCGTCATAACACTTGCAACCACTTGACACTATATTGTGCCATATTATATTTGATTACTTCATATTATATCACATATATATCTACTTATAAAAAATTTTTAAGCATTTATTTTTTGTCTCCTTCACCAGAATCTAAACTTAATAAAGTCAGATCATTTTATTGTCTTGTACATCCCTGTATTTCCAGTGCTTCAAATAGTAAGAGGCAAATAGCAAATGCTCAAAAATATCTGTTAAATGATTCAATGACTGCATAAATAATATTGATTTTTCCAGATTTCTTTAGAGAACTAAATAAGGCAGCTTACAGACAAGATAGCAGTTGATGTTCAATCAATGTGAGTTGACTTTATTCTGTGGTGGAAGAGCAGTAGTGTATTGCTTCCTTTTTGTCTACGTGAATAAAGTTGGTAAGCCAATATAGTCTTATGAAATTCTTTGATAAACAATATTGTTAACTTAGTGCTATAATAGTGAGAGGTGAGTATTTTTATTTTATTGTGGTAAAAATCACATAATATGAGATCTATTCTCTTAAAACTAGAAGTGTACAGTGCAGTATTGCTAACTACATGCACATGGTTGTACTGTAGATCTCTAAAACTATTGACAACTCTTCATTTGCCCCTCCTCCCTCAGCTTCTGCTTCTATGATTTTAACTATTTTAAATACCTCATACAAATTGAATCATGCAATACTTATTCTTCTGTGACTGATTTATTTCACTTAGCATAAAGTCCTCAAGGTTCATCCATGTTGTAGAATATGATAGGATTTCTTTCTTTTTGTGCAGCTTAATAATATCCCAGATTTTCTTTACCCATTCATCCATCAGTGAACAATTAGGTTATTTCTACCCCTTGAGTATTGTGAATAATGATGCAGTGAATATGGGAGTGCAAATATCTCTTTGAGATTCTGTTTTCAATTCTTTTGTTTGAAACTGCACAATAGTTATGAGGTTTTTACACATAGATATAAGAGTATACTATAACATGATATAATATGAGGTGATATAATACAATATGATACAATAAGATGTCAAGTGGTTGAAAGTGTTATGACAAATTATAAAGCAGTAAAATAGTGTAAAATAGTGCATACACTATGGAAAACAGTATGGAGATTCTTCAAATAGTTAAAAATAAAACTACCTTATGATTCAGAAATCTTCTGCTTTTTTTAAAATAATGATCATTCTGCTTTGTTGGGCAACATAGTGGGTTCCATGTTTTTGCTATTGTGAATAGAACTGCAACAAACATACGTGTGCAGGTATCTTTTTTTGTAGAATGATTTGAGTTACTCCAGATATATTCCCAATAGGGGAATTGCTGGGTCATATGGAAGGTCAATTCCTAGTTCTTTCAGAAATCGCCACACTGTCTTCCAAAGAGGTTACAGTAATTTGCATTCCCACCTGCAGTGTAGAGTATTCCTTTTTCTCCACATTCTCACCAGAATCTGTTGTTGTTTGTTTTATTGATGAAAGCCATTCTTACTGGGGTTAGGTGCTTTCTCAGTGTGGTTTTGATTTGCATTTCTCTAATGATGAGTGACATTGAGCACTTTTTCATGTGTCTGTTGGCTGCCAGTTTATCTTCTTTTGAGAAGTGTCTATTCATGTCCTTTGCCCACTTTTTAATGGGGCTGGTTGTTTTTTTCCGTTCAGTGAGTTTGAGTTCCTTGTAGATCCTAGATGTTAGGTATTTGTCAGATATACTAATTTTTCCCATTCTGTGGGCTGTCTCCCTGCTCTCTTGATGGTTTCTTTTGCTTTGCAGAAGCTCATTAGTTGATGAGGTCCCACTTATCTACCTTATTTCTTAAGGTATTGGCCTTTAGGGTTCTGAATAGGAATTGGTTGCCAGTTCCAATTTCCATAAGGGTGTCTACTGCGTTTTCTAAGATTCTTATAGCTTGGTTTTACTTTTAGTTCTTTGCAGCAACTTGGATGGATTTGGAGTCGATCATACTCAGTGATCTATCACAGAAACAAACCATATGTTCTCACTCATAAGCGGACCTTGAGCAATTATTATAATACTATAAGAAATAAATTGGCAGTAGTGGGAAACTCTCAGGGGAGGGAGGTGGGATTTGCAGTTGAGGGAAACTGCTAGGGGAGGGAGGGGCACATCTCTTCAACAAGGGTACCTGCCTAATCAATGTTTGTATACCTAACCTTGAATTGCACCCCACATCTTTATAATAAAAAAGTAAATAAATAAATAATAAAAGAAAATAATTAAAAGAATAATGGTCATTCTGGCCAGGTGTGATGGCTCACATCTAATCCCAGCACTTTGGGAGGTTGAGGTGAGAGAATCGCTCAAGCCCAGGAGGTCAAGACCAGCCTAGGCAACACAGCAAGACCTTGTCCCTAGAAAAAAATTTTTTTTTAAATTTGGCCAGACATGGTGGTATGTGCCTGCAGTCCCAGCTACTCAGGAGGCTGAGTCTGGAGGATCACTTGAGCCCAATTGTGCCATTGCATTCTAGTCTGGATGACAGATGAGACTCTAACTCAAAATAAAATAAAATAATAGCCATTCTAACAGGTGAGGTGATATCTCACTGTGGTTTTGATTTGCACCTCTCTGATGATTAATACTAAAAATATTTTTATATACCTGCTGGTCATTTGTATATCTTCTCTGGAGAAATGTCTTGTCAAATTCTTTGCCTATTATTTAATTAGGTTATCATTTTGTTATTATTGAGTTATAGGACTTATTTATGCATTTTGGATATTATTCCTTATCAGATATATGGTTTATAAGTATTTTCTCCCATTCTGTAGGTTGTGTTTTCACTCTACAGATTGTTTTATTTGCTGTGCAGATACTCTTTAGTTTGATATAGTCCTACTTGTTTATTTTTTGGTTGCTTGTGCTTTGAGCATCATATCCAAGAAATCATTGCCAAGACCAATGTTATGAAGATATTCCTTAATGTTTTCTTCTAGTAGTTTTATAGCCTTAAGTCTTATGTTTAAGTATCTATCCATTTGGAGTTGATTTTGTAAGGATAAGGGTCCAATTTCATTCTTCTGCTTGTGAATATTCAGTTTTTCCAGCACCATTTGTTGAAGAGACTATCCTTTCACCACTCTGTAGTTTTAGCATCCTTGTTAAATATCAATGGACTAAGTTTACATGGATTTATTTCTTGGTTCTCTGTTCTAATAACATTTTGCTTCATGTGAGAACTGTTTTGTTTTGATTATTGTATGTTTGTAGTATGTTTCAAAGTCAGGAAGTTGTGAGGGCTCCAGCTTTGTTCATCTTTCTCAAGATTCAGGATTATTTGTGGTTCCTTATTAATTTTAGGATTGTTATTTCTATTTCTACAAAAACTGCCATTCAGATTTTGGTAGTGTTTACATAGAATCAGTAAATTGCTTTGAGTAGTGCTATAGTCTGAATATTGGTGCCCCCCCCCACATTCATATGTTAAGACCTAGTACCAAAAGTGACAATGTTAAGAGGTGAGGGCTTTGGGAAGTGATTAAGTCCTGAGGGTTCTGCTCTCATGAATGGGTTTAGTGTTCCTATAAAAAAGGCTTGAAGGTGTCCCCTTACTCCTTCTGGCATATGAGGACATGGCAACAAGGTGCCATCTCTAAAGAGTGAACCCTCATCAGACATTGAATCTGCAGCACCTTGATCTTGGTGATGCTCTAGAACTATAAGAAATAACTTTCTCTTGTTTCCAATTTACCCAGTCTATGGTTTTTGTTATAGCAGCCCAAATAGACTAAGACAAGTAATTGTGTACAGTTTAACAATATTATTTCTTTCAATCCATAAACATGGGATGTTTTTCCATTTGTTTGTGTCTTCTTTAATTTCCTTCAGCAGTTGTTTAAGTGTACAAGTTTTTATCTCCTTTGTTAATTTTAATCCTAAGTATTTTATTTTTCTAATGTTACTGTAATTGGGATTTTTTTTAATTTGGGGGGGAAATTGGTTGTTGTTGGGGGCATAGAAATGTAAGAGATTTATCTTTTTTAAATTTATTTTTAAAATTTTTATTTTAAAGATGTGGGATATAATTCAGGGTTAGGTAGTATACAAATGGTCATTGTACAGGTAAAGTTTGGGCCTCACTTTGGTCCCCACTTCACCTGGTTTGAGATCAGGTACCCTTATTGATGAAGTGTGCTCCCCACCTCCCTTCTGTGGCAGTTTCCCACTACTGCCAGTCCCTGTCTTAAAGGATTATGATAATTGTTCAGGGTCTGCTTATGAGTGAGAACATGTGGTACTCAATTCTTTGTCTCTGTGATAGATCACTCAGTATTATAGACTCTAATCCATTCAAGTTGCTGTGATGTTCATAATTTTGTCCTTCTTTATGGCTGCATAATATTTCATCATGTATATGTACCAAATTAAAAAAAAAATCAGTCCACTTTTGATGGGCAGCACAGTTGGTTCCATGTTTTTGCTATCATGAATGTGCAGATATCCTTACAAGGAGGAGCTGATACCAATCCTAATCCTATTGAACGTATTCCAAACAATCAAGAAAGATGGAATTCTCCCCAAATCATTTTACGAAGCTAACATCACACTGATACCCAAACCGGGTAAAGATCCAACAAAGAAAGAGAACTACAGACCAATATCCCTGATGAACATACATGCAAAAATACTCAACACAATTCTAGAAAATCAGATCTAACAACACATCTCAAAAATCATCAACCATTACCAAATAGGCTTCATCTCCGGGATACAGAGCTTGTTCAACATCTGCGAGACCATAAATGTAATTAAATACATCAATAGATGTAAAAACAGGAATCACATGATTTTATCATTAGACACTGAAAAAGCTTTTGATAAAATTCAGCATTGCTTCTTGATTAAAGAAACCTTGAACACCTAGGCATAGAGGGAACATACCTCAAGATAGTAAGAACCATCTATGATAAACCCACAGCCAACATATTGCTAATTGGACAGAAATTGGTCTCCTGTTCAACAGAGTGTTGGAAGTCCTATCTAAAGCAATAGGACAAGAGAAGGAAATCAGAGGCATCCAAATAGGAAAAGAGGAATTCAAGTTATCCCTCTTTGCTGATGATATGATCCTATACCTTGAAAATCCAAGAGAATCTCTCAAAAACCTGCTCTCACTGATAAAGGACTTTGGCAAAGTCTCAGGGTACAAAGTAAATGTGCAAAAGACAGTTGTATTCCTATACACCAACAACAAGCAGGTAGAGACCCAAATAAAAAGCACAATCCCATTTACAATAGCAACAAGACAAAATGAAATACCTCAGCATCTTCCTAACCAGAGAAGTGAAAGACCTTTACAACGAAAACTATAAAACATTGCTCAAAGAAATCAAAGATGACACAAACAAATGTAAAAATATTCCATGCTCATGGATTGGAAGAATTCATTGTTAAGATGTTCATCTTACCCAAGGCAATCTACAGATTTAATGCAATACCCATTAAATTATCAGCAGCATTCTTCTCAGGCCTGGAAATGACAATGCAAGTGATTTTTCTATTTTGATTTTATATTTTGCATATTTGCTAAATTAATTTATTAGTAGAGAACTATTTATTACTAAGAGAGGTAAATATTTTTAATGCAGACTACTTGTTTCTGTTTGAATCCGCCAAATGTTCTTCAGCTTGGTCTGTTTGTCCTCCTACGTTTTCTTTTTTAAGTTACTCCTTCTTATCTGCTTCTCTAGGTTCCTAATATCATGAAAGACAACTAGCTAGGCAAAGTGAAGCTGCTAAAGTGCCTTGGAATCAGCTGTAGTTAGGTTTTCCAAGAGAACATGGCAGAACTCAGAACTGGGGGCAGGGTTGAGCCTGCCCTGGCTGGTAACATGGATCCGGCAGTGAGTTTGGGGACGAGGAACCAGAAGTGGCACCAGTTTCACAAGGCATTGCCTCTGTTTCCTCAGTAACAGCCATGT
Organism: Carlito syrichta; assembly: GCF_000164805.1. NCBI lineage: Eukaryota > Metazoa > Chordata > Mammalia > Primates > Tarsiidae > Carlito > Carlito syrichta. Next base: position 277,615 of record NW_007246143.1, on the reverse strand, counting down.
TGCAGTCTCTGGATTACTTCAAAGCACTTCTCAGGCATATATCCTGAAGGTTCTAAAATAGGTACACATTGGGCTTATTTTCAACTACATAACGATTTTCTTGGATTAGAACAACTTACTACATTTCACATCAGCTTTTCCAATGTAACTGATGTAAAATACATTTTTCTCTGTTCAGAAAGACCATTTAAATTGGAGTTTAGATAAAGCTAGGTTTTAGGTCAGAAAAGTGCCCTCCCTTGTCAAAATACGATGAAAATTAAAGCAATATATTATGCCTATCAACTTTAAAATGTTTATGCCTTGACATGATAATTTCATATATAGAAATAGAAGCTAAGAAAATTACCTGAACTAAAGACAAGCTTTATGCTCACATATATTTATTATAACATTAATTATAGTGGTAAAAAACTAGAAACAACTTATGTAGCCAACACTAGAGGGATGTATAATTAACAATTAAAATTATAAGATTATGATATAATTTAAAAGTAATGTTATAATATTATAAAAATTTAAAAGTGGCATAGTCAAATACTTATTTTTTCCAAGAAAAATACACAAAAATCTATACACAGGAAAACATCTGATAAGAAATACACTACAGTAGTGGTTTCCACTAGCTTTTAATGTATTAGATTCATTCTTAATATCAAAAATTAATCATAGACTTCTGGTTCTGGTCAAGATGGAATAGTCCTATTCCTCCCAGTTCCTCCCTTTTAATGCCTAAAAGTCCTTGGCCAAAATATAACAAATAAGCATAGGAAGACTCTGAAAAGTGAAAAGAAGAAGACAACCTAGAAACCACAAGACTTGAGAAAAGACACCATGGTGGGTTCTCTCTCATGAGACCAAAATAAGCCAAAAGCAAGTAGAAGAAAGTAAATAATAATTATAAGAGCAGAAATCAATATAATTGAAAACAATAGAGAAGATTAATAAAGCAAAACGCTGGTTCTTAAAAAAATTAGTAAAGTTGATAAATGTTTAGCAAGACTGGCAATGATTAAAAGAAATAAGGCCAAAATCACCAGTATCAGGAATAAAACAGTCAACATCACCATAGATCCAGCAGAGAATACTACAAAAAAAGTTAATGCATAAATAAACATTTCCTAGGAAAAAACAAGCCAAGTCTTCAAAAAATACAAATTACCCAAACTAAACCAAGATGAAATAGGTAATCTAAATAGTTATATAATCATTAAATAAATTGAATTCATAATGCACAACCTTTCGGAAAGATCTCCAAACCCAGATTCTCACTGGAACAGCCTACCAAACATTCAACAAATGAGCACTAATTTACACAAACTCTTCTAAAGAATAAAAGAGGAAGGAACATTTTACAACCAACCCATTTTGTGAGACTCCTATTACCCTGACATCAAACAAAGACAGAAATAGTGGGAGGAGGAGGAAGCAACAACAACAAAAATCTTCAGACAAATATCTCTCATGAATTTCTAGGCAAATGTCCTCAATAAAACATCAGCCAAAGTGGTGGGGGTAGGAGAGGGATGAATTATGAGATGATGAGAAATTGCTTAATGGGCACCATGTATCTAATTTGGGTGATGGACAACGTAAAAGCCCTGACTTCCCCCACTATGCAATCTTTCTGTGTAACAAAAATTGTACTTGTATCCCTTAAATTTACACAATTAAAAAAAAAATCAGTAAATCAAATCAAGAAATGTATAAAAAGGGATTTATTCCAGATATGCAAGTTTCTTTCAACATTCAAGAATCAATCAACGTAATCCACCTTATCAGCAGTCTAAATGAGAAAAATCGTATGATCATGTTAACTGTTGCAGAAAATGTATTTGACAAATTCTAACATCCATTCATAGTAAAAACTCTCAGCAAATTCAAAATAGAGAGAAACGTCCTTAATTTGATAGAGTGCCTACAAAAACGAATACTTTTTTCCTAGACCAGAAACAAAGCACAAATACGTTTTATCACCCTTCTCATTCAATATAATGTTGGAAGTTCTTGTAATAACCACATTTTCTAGTTTCTGTATTTGATGCCTTGACATCTTGAGGACTTGCTGATCCTGGAGGGACCACCTCTTCCAGGGTTAGCCAGATCCTAGAGATAGTAAAGGCCTTTCACATGCAAACTAACCAATCCAGAGTTCATACAAGCAACTACCTCCTTTATCACACTCAGGACCTATATTCTTCTGCCCTAATAATCTCAGGGCCAGTTATCAGACAACTAGGGACAAACCCTATGTCTCAAAACTCACTAAAATTGTTCAAACTAATTAATCCTAAACTTTCTTACCATGCCCATTTCTTACTGTGGAAACCACAGTGCCTTCTAGCTGACTCTGGTGTTTCCCCCTACACCCCTTTCTTAAGCTCCCATCTTGGTGTTACCCCTCCTCTTGTTATCTGTGAGTATAACAACTTATCTTTTAATGGCAATCATCTCCTTGTCTGAATAATAATAATAAACCTATGTTTTATGACAGTTCTAGATACCGCAATTAGGCAAGAAAATGAAATGAAAAGCATATTAAATGAGCAGAAATAAATACAACTGTCCATATTCACAGATGACATGACTATGAAATAAAACAAAAACAAACTAACAAGCAAAAACTCTCCCAGAACTAATTAGTGAGTTCAGTAATATTGAAAGATAAAAAAATACAACAGAACCTCAACCTAAACCTCACACCTTATACAAAATTAACTCAAAATAGATCACAAACTAAATGAGAAACATAAACCTATATACTTTAAAAAAGAAGCATAGAAACCCTTCAGGATATCAGGCTAGGCAGAGAGTTCCTAGAGTTGATACCAAAAGCATAATTCATAAGAGGAAAAATTGACAAATTGGACCTCCTCTGTGAAGAGGATAAAAATACAAGCCAGAGAGTGGGAGAAAATATTTGCAAATCTTATGTCCAACAAAGAACTAGTATCTAGAATGTACGAAGAATTCTCAAAATTCAACAAAAAAATACAAACAATACGAGTAGAAAATTGGCAAAAGACATGAATAGATGTTTCACTGAAGCAGATACATTGATGAGGAGTAAGCACATAAAAAGAATTTAAACATTATTAGTTATTAGGGAAATGAAAATAAATTCAAACCATGACAAGGTATTATTACACTACAATCAGATATGTTAAAATTTTAAAAAGTGATAATACCAAATACTGGTGAGGATGTTGAAAAACTTGGTCAACCATACATTTCTGGTGAAAATGTAAAATGGTACAACCTCTCAAAGACAAGTATGTTGATTTATTACAAAATGAAATATGCACTTTTCATATGATCCAAATAGTATACTCTTGGGCATTTATTCCAGAGAATCAAAAACTGATGTTCACACGAAAACATGCACACAACATAACAGCTTTATTCATAGTAGTCAAAACTGGAAACAACCTAGATGTCCTCCAACAGGTGAATAGCTATAGAAATTGTGTATACCATGGAATATTACTTATCAATAAAAAAGAGCAAACTATAGCTATATGCAACAAGTTGGATGAATTTTCAGAGAATTGGGCTGAGTAAAAAAGTCAATCCCAAAAGGTTAAAATAGTATGAATCAATATAGAGAAAAATTTTGAAATTACAAAATTAAAGAATTAGGGAATGATTTGGTTAAGTCTGAGTTACTGTGCATCTCATATATTAAGAGTCCATGGATTAGAATTAAATAACAATTTAAAATATCCAAAAATTTTAAAAGTGACCAACAATAACACTAACACTAATAACGAATAATTGAATATTATTTTAGATAAAAAATCTTATAGCTCTCAGGACCATCTTTATAAATTCATTTCTTATTGTGAAATGCACAATTGCCAATTCATATAAACTTCCTATTACAGAAAACTGTATCCATAAAAACCCTTTGCTTTTATTTTGCAATTCATGGAAAATTATAGTAACTGGAAATATTAAATCATCTATGAATACTAAATATAAAATTAAGTATCAGGAAGTTTCTAAAAGCTTGAAATAAGTATTCAAATGATCAGTTGATATAAAGCTTTATTATTAAAAGTATTTATTTAATCAAATCCCAATAAAATAATTTTTATAAGTTAGTATCTTATCTTCTTTGTGTTTATGAGAGTTGCGGAAGTGTTGCTGGTCTTCTTCACAGCTGGACCAGTTAATAATTTTATACTCGAGGTTTGTATTCTTATACCACATAGTCAGGCTTGGATTCTCTTCTGACTACTGAGCCCTGCTAATTTTTTTTAATTTTAAAGATGTGGGGTACAACTCAGGGTTATGTATACAAATGTTCATTATGCAGGTACCCTTGATGAAGTGTGCCCCTCCCTCCCCTGGCAGTTTCCCTCAACTGCCAATCCCGCCCCCCTCCCCTGGCAGTTTCCCACTACTGCTAATCCCTTTCTTATATGATAATGGTTCGAGGTCCACTTAGGAGTGAGAACATATGGTATTCTGTTTCTGTGATAGATCACTGAGTATGATAGACTCTAAATCCATTCAAGTTGCTGTGAAGTCCATATGTTTGTCCTTCTTTATGGCTGCATAATATTCCATTGTGTGTGTGTATATATATATACATTTGTTTGTGTCTTCTTGGATATCTTTGAGCGGTGTTTTGTGGTACTCCTTTTAAGGGTCTTTCATTTCTCTGTTTAGGAAGATGCCGAGGTATTTTATTGTTTCTTTTTTTGTAGCTATTGTGAATGGGATTGTGCTTTTTATTTGGGTCTCTGCCTGCTTGCTGTTGGTGTATAAGAATGCAACTGTCCTTTGCACATTTATTTTGTATCCTGAGACTTTGCCAAAGTCCTTTATCAGTGCAAGCAGATTTTGACAGATTCTCTTGGATTTTCAAGGTATAGGATCATATCGTCAGCAAAGAGGGATAACTTGACTTCTTCTTTTCCTATTAGGATATCCCTGATCTCCTTCTCTTGTCTAATTACTCTAGCTAGGACTTCCAACACAATGTTGAACTAGAGGGGTGAGAGTGGACACCCTTGTTTTGTTCCAGTTTTCAGGGGAAATGTTTCCAGTTTCTGTCCATTTAGCAATATGCTAGCTTTGGGTTTATCATAAATGGTGCTTACTATTTTGAGGCATGGTCCTTCTATAACTAGGTGTTTGAGGGTTTTTATCAAGAAGGGATGCTGAATTTTATCAGAAGCTTTTTCTGCATCTAATGATATAATCATGAGGTTCTTGTTTTTACATCAGTTGATATATCTAACTACATTTTTGGTCTTGCAAATGTTGAACCAGCCCTGCATCCTGGGGATGAAGCCTACTTGGTCATAGTTCATGATTTTTGAGATGTGTCTTTGGATCCGACTTGCTAGAATCTTGTTGAGGATTTTTGCTTCTATATTCATAAGGGATATTGACCTGTAGCTCTCTTTCTTTGATGAATCTTTACCCAGTTTGGGTATCAGTGTGATGTTATCTTCATAAAATGATTTGGGGAGAATTCCATCTTACTCAATTGCCTGGAATACTTTCAGTAGGATTGATATCAGGTCCTCCTTGTACATTTTGTAGAATTCTGTTGGAAAGCCGTCTGGTCCAGGACTTTTTTTGTTTTGTTTTGTAGATAGTTTTCTTATGACAGTCAATTTCCTGGGTTGTTATTCATCTATTTAGGGTCTCAGTGTCATCTTGTTTCAATCTGGGGAGGTTGTGTGATGTCAGAAAGTCCTCAATTTTATTTAGGTTATCAAATTTGTTCCCACACAGGTGTGCATAGTAATATCTAATAATCTTTTGTATTTCTTCAGTTGTGATTTGATCTTTTGTACTTCTGATTGTGTTTAGTTGGGCTTTTTCTCTCTTTTTCTAGGTCATTCTGGCTAGGGGTCCATCAATCTTGTTAATTTTTCAAAGAACCTGATACTTGTTTTGTTGATGTTTTCTGTGATATTTTTGTCTTCTATGTCCTGTATTTGTGAGCCCTGCTAATTTATAGTGGTTTCTCCCTTTCTCCCACATCCCAACATTTTGTCAGTCCTGATTGAGAGAGTCAAACTAATTTCAGATTAAATTTCAGAATGAAACATAGATCATTTTTTTCCGCAGTGATAAGATAATTGTGGGACAGAAATCAATAATAAAAACAATAAGAACTAATTTTGAGGTCTCCAATATTGCAAACAGTAAATAAAACCTCTTTGCAAGGCAATCATCTTTTCCAAGGCACTGACACGCTTATAGTTTTTGTTGGCTTTCAGGCTCACACATCTATGTATTACCTCCGCCTGTCAATCTCCAACACCTTGGGGTATGTTTTTATTAACAATCATAGGAGTCAGCCATGGACCTGCATGATTCTGAAAGGTGAGTTCAGTGGATCAATATTAAAAGCAGAACAAAAACAAAGAGAGAGAGAGAGAGAGAGAGAGAAGATTTATTTATGAAGCATTTTATGTCAAAACCAAACATGGAAGCAAAAGAATAAAAGATCAAGAGTGGAGTAAGTGTAGGTATGTTGAATAGCAAATATTATACATGATTGCTCAGTGAATTTCACTCTGTTTTCCTGCAGTAACTTTTCGGATAACTTTTGTATTTGTGTAAGATATCCCCAGGGTCAGTTTTGCTGATTGGGAAGGCCAACGACTACCTATATGCCACGACTAACACAAAATACCTGCCTCTTGCATGGGCTATCATACTAGAAACTTCCTTCTTGGAAGTACATTCCTTTGAGCCTGTGGAGTTTCTAGTCTTCAAACGTTTCCTATTAAAATACTGCATCTGAAGTCTTCTTTCTGAAGTCAGCAGGCTATAAATTATAAATAAACAAAGATAGAAGGAAATGTTAAGAGGTGAATACCTCTGAGACTCATAATATCTTAGTCCTTCAGCCTTGATTTGCTGAGTTTAAGGTTCTGAGAATTCTGCCTCAAGTAGGGCTGAGTCTGAGGCCTAAAAGAAAACAAGAGGAATGATGGGAAGGGCCAAAGGAAAGCTCTGCTTCCCTCCAATATTAATAGGAGCAGCAGACACTGCTGTTGTGGCTCATGGCCCCACTTCCCCCCATCTGGTCACTGTTAAGGTAAATGAGCTCATCACAGCAAGCAAGAGGGTTTATAGCTCTTATTATGTTCAATGGCAAGAAAGGAAAGTTACTAAAGACCATGCTTTCTGTTGCAATCTATCCTTAACAACAGTGAAAGCAGAGCCTCTTTGTTAGGTGAAACCTAATGGATAAACAAAGTTAAAGCTCACTTTCCTATTGATATGTACATGTGTATGTATACTTTTGACTTCGCTTTTGGATATTTAAAATTATATTACACAAAGCTATAAAATAATACATGTCTGATTATAAAATTAATTAGAAATACATTTTGGGAAACAGAAAAAGAATTTTAAAAAACTCCCAATTCTACCATCCAGAGGCAATCACTGCTAGTATTTACATAGAAATTAACTTTAAGATTGGGCACGGTGGCTCACTCCTGTAATACCAGCACTTAGGGAGGACAAGTCCAGTGTATTGCCTGAGCCCAGGAGTTCAAGACCAGCCTGGGAAACATGGCGAGATCCTGCCTTTACGATAAATCAGAAAATTAACCTGGCATGGTGGCTTGTGCCTGTAGTCCCAGCTACTTGGAAGGCTGAGATGGAAGGATTGCCTGAGCCCAGCAAGTTAAGGCTGTAATAGCTGTGATTGTGCCACTGCACTCCAGCTTGGGTGACAGAGTGAGACTGCAGCTTACAAAAAAGGGGGAAAGAAAGAAATTAACTTTACTTTCATTTGAGTATAATCAGAAGAAAAGAAACTGAAGGAATTAAATTAAATTAAATTAAAATAAAGGAATTAAACAAGCAATATCTTTTATTTTCTTAGATGCTTTCTTTAAAGTAGTAATAAAATATATTATTACTATTAGATTTGAAATAAAAAAACAAATGCACATTCATAGGCACGTGTTTAATTTTATAGGGAGTATAAAGCCACTGTTTCATAAAAATTAAAAAAAACTAACAAAAATAAGCATCAGGATGATACCAAATCAAGCAATAACTATTAATTTTTTGCAGCTTTTTATGATAAGTATTTATGTATTTATTTATTTAATGTAATTGATTATAGAATTGTGAGGTACAAGTGAGGATTAACTACATAAGTAGGCTGCATGCAGGTGAAGTTTGGGCCTCTAACTGGCCCTCCCTCCCCCTTAAGGACAATTTCCATCAAAACCTACTTTTGAAGTGATCCTTTCAGAGATGGTTTTAGGGAAGAACCAATTTAGAAGCAAAATGCACTGTAAAATGACAAATAACTTTCAGGCATAAACAAGCACATCATACATAAATGGCTAGAGCTATAATTTGTTGTAAACCCAAAGAAATTATACAAGAATTCAGAGAACCAATTGGCCCTCTCTTCCTTCTTAAATTATCTGATCAGTGATGGTGTAGCTTTCTTGTACCTTATTTATTATTTGCTCTAGATCATACTTCATCTTAGTATCATTCATATTCAAATATTGACTTTTGCAGTTTTCTGTTTTCCTTATATATTCCTGTTGTCATTTTGCTTTCTTAATTAGAAGATCCAATTTCTTAATCTAATTAGCAGTGAGCCATAGGTGTACTTTCATGTTCCTAATTATGTAATTATTATTACTATAATTTCTGAATTGTACTGACATCCCTCTTGAAGAAGTTCATTCCATAGCTGCTTCTTCACCCACTCAGGTGGTGATGGCAGAGTCTCTAGTGACAGCCAAACTTATAGCTTTATGCCAACCCTCCTGGCACACCAAAGCTTGGGAGGTAGGGGAAAGATTGTGAGACCTCAGGCAAGTTACTTCGCCTCTGTCATTCTCAATCTCTGTCATAAGTAAAATGAGAATATTGGACTAGAACAGAGTATTTCAAACTTTGTCATAACTACTATTTTTGTTGCTTATGCAACAAATGTTTTTGACAAGTATTTTACATATGCACAAAACAATGTGTAAAACATATTATGTAAAAAAAATGATGCTACATTTGAATGTTTATTCAATGGGGGCTAAAAATCACAAAACACTGCCCACTTGACCACATCCTTTACCCATATGTACTATTTATACATTCATTTGAACAATTTTTATTGAGTACATACTATCTGTCAGGAACTTTTGTGGGTTCTGGAGTTACACTGAGGGTATAAAACAGACATAATTGCAGGTAATAATGGGACTTCCATTCTAGTGTGAGAAATAATAGAAAATAAGCAAGAAAAATAAATAAAATATTTAATTTGTTAGATGGTTATGATTGCTAAGGAAAATAATAATGCAAGGAAGGAAGAAATGAAGTTGTATGTGTGTGTGTGTGTGTGTGTGTGTGTGTGTGTGTGTGTGTGGAGAGAGAGTATGGATTGTAACTTTAGAGAGGGTGTCAGAAAAGGCTGCAATAAGAAGGTGGCATTTTAATAGAGACTGAAGGAGCAGAGGGATATCTGGAGAGATATTATAAAGGGTTGGCGAAGGTTGGGGAGGGCATGTGCAAAGATCCTGACACATGAGCATGTCTGGTGTTGTTGAGAAACAGCCAAGGGGCCAGCATGACTGAAGTTGAGTAGACAAAGGGAATAGCAGGAGGGGATAAGGTCAGAGAGGCAACATAAGACCAGTTTGTGAAGGGTCTTGTGGATATAAAAGGACTTTAACTTTTACTGTTGACTAGCTGGGAAACAATTAGAAGGTTTGATGAGAGCAATGATATGATTTGACTTTCATTTTTGACAAAATCACTTTGGTGGTCATGTCGACAATATACTATTAGGAAGCAAGGGCAGAATCAGAGAGCCCATCTCTACATGACAGTTTTTGTGACTCAGACAGACCAGATTAGTATCTATGAAGGTGGAAGAAAGTCTTTGGATCTGGGTTTATTTTGAAGGCAGAGCCAACAGAATTTGCTGATAAATTGGATGTGCTGGTAAACGTTAAACAACCATATTGGAAGTGGGGAGGCTAGTGGGAGTTAGGAAAATATTGCACCATTGGCTCTTCTGTATCTATTAGAGCAGGCTCAGTGACATCACTAACTACAAGAGAAAAAATAAGAGTGAAGAATCACTCTAAGGTTTTTTGTTATCAGCAGTTGGAGGGATAGTGTGGTAATTAAACAAGATGGAGAATACTCTGGATGTATCAAGTTGGGGGAGGATTGAATATCAGGAATTTAGCTTTAGAGTATTAGTTTTGAGATGTCTCAGACGTCCACATTGAGATGTCAAGTAGGTAGTAGGATACATGATTCTGAAGTTCAAAGAAGACTTTTGGGAAGGAAATATGAATACGGAGGTTGAAGGCATATGGATGGTATTTAAAGCCATGGAAGTAGATGAGAACACCAAGACAGTTAAGGTAAACAGTGAGAGATGAAGTCCAAGGACTAAGATCTGGGCACTCCAACGTCTAGAAGTCCATGAGGTGAAGAGGAATCAGCATGGGAGACAGAGAAAGACCAGGCAGAGAGTTAAGTGAAAAACTAGGTGAGTACGATGTCCTGAAACCAAAGAAAGTGTTTCTGGTAAAAATAATAATAAACTGTCAAACTCTTCTGCTAGGTCAAGAAAGAAAAGGATTGAAAATCAACTGTTAGGAAACACCACAAAGATTAGAGCTTGGAACATTGTTTTAACTACTGAACTGAAATTCAGTCACTTTTTTCTAGCCTCAATCTCTTCATGGAATTCACTTCCATGTGATCATCATGATGATTTTTTTCTTTTTGCTACTAGGGACTTGCCTGTCACCTTTGCTGACCTCCTTGACCCTGCCACCCTTCTATCCTACAATATATCACCCACAATTACACTCTCCCCTAAAGGCATTTGTCTGCAAGAATCAACTTCTTTTTATCCTCTGTGGCTGTGTTCAATACTATCCTTAAGCCTGCACAAACTAAACCCCTGCCCCAAGCCCCCAGCTTCAGGCTTTCTGATAGCTGAGACTGTCTGTTTGGGCAATCTGTTTGTTATGGCCAATACCGGACTAGATTAAGAACAGGTATTTTTTTTGAATTGGAGTCTCACTCTGTCGCCCAGACTGGAGTGCAGTGGCCGCTCCCGGCCACCACAGCCTTGACCTGCTGGGCTCCAGCGATCCTTCCGCCTCAGCCTTCCGAGTAGCCGGAACTACAGGTGTACACTACCACGCCCGGCTAATTTTTGATTTTATTGTAGAGATGAGGTCTCACCAAGTTGCCCAGGCAGGTCTCGAACCCACGGGCTCAGGCAATCCACTCACCTCGGCCTCCCAAAGTGCTGAGGTTACAGACTGAGCCACCGAGCCCGGCAAGAACAGGTGTTTTATTCTGATCTTTTCACTCTGCCCAAGTGTTCCTTAGCTATCCTTCCATTGGTGGTGGTGTGTGGTAGGAAGAGGTACAGTCATATTCTAGAAATGTAGTGACTGTGGAATAAAGGGTTTGAGAAAAGACATGATCAGAATACGTTTTTCTTCATTTATAATTCTGACATGTAAGTTTATTATGACTAGAAAATTATCATTCACATTTTCCTGCTTACTCTGGGCAAGATTTACATGTATGGTCATCATCAATGGAGCGCAATAACAACCTTTGAGAGAGTCACTGGAAGCCAGTATTCATGGGTAGCACAATGGGGATGCAGGATCATGAGTGGTGATGTAACCACCACGAAATAAAAGGTATTAGGGAACTACAGAGGCAAGCAGGTCTATGTTATTTCAAAATAAAGAGTGAAAAGTCATGGTGTGAGTAAAAATAGTTAACTTTTGTTAACTTTTTCTCCTTGTAGGAGATAGGAAGTTATCCAGAAATATTTTTTTTAAGTGATACATATACACGATGGAATATTACAAAGCCATAAAGAAGGACAAAATTATGGACTTTGCAGCAACTTGGATGGAGTTAGAGTCTATAATACTCAGTGATCTATCACAGAAACAAAGGTCTGAGTACCACATGTACTCAGTCATAAGCGGATCCTGAACATTTATTATAATGCCTATAAGAAAGGGATTGTCAGTAGTGGAACATTGCCAGGGGAGGCGGTGGCGGGGGGGAGCATACAACATCAATAAGGTGTCCGATCTCAAATCAGGCAAAGTGGGAACTAATGGAAGGCCCAAACTTTACCTATATGATGACCACTTATGTACCTAACCCTGAATTGTACTCCACATCTATAAAATAAAATAAGAAATTATCCAGAAATGGTAATGTGACAACAAAGCACATGAGCAGATGGTTCTCGGACCTGAATGGGCAAAGATGATGCCTGAGCAACACAAAGAGTCTTTATGTTCTCTGATTGGACAATGAACAAATATGTAAGTACCTCTCCTCTATTCATAATTATAAATATTTATTATTAAATCAGATATGCCATGAATTTTTGCCATACATCTTTAACGAAACTGGTTATATAGATAGAAAACCTATAAAATATTATCTTGTGACCTCACACATTCTAGGGGCAACCCTAGCTGTGTTTGTCACAACCATTTGTCCTTCCCCCATTTTACCTTACTTTATTTCATTTTTTGAGTTGGAATTTCACCCTTGTCAACCAGGTTGGAGTGCAGTGACACTCTCACGACTACCGCAGTCTCGACCTGCTGGGCTTAGGTGATCCTTCCACCTCAGCCTTCCAAGCAGCTGGAACAACAGACGCACACCACCAAACCCAGCTATTTTTTTGTGATTTACTGTAGAGACGAGATCTCACTAAGGTGCCCAGGCTGGTCTCGAATCCCCAGGCTCAAGCAATCCTCTCACCTTGGCCTCCCAAAGTGCTGCGATTACAGGCTGAGCCTGTAAAAGAATACAGGCTTTCCAATCCCTATACCTGCCAGTGCCAAATAAATATGGAACATTGGTTTTGACAGTCCATCTTAAATTGTAAAATGTTATGACTCACAGTGTAAATTTTAGTTTGGGAGGCATTTCATTTTCTTGGGGATTGTAAGGTAAGAACATGTACCTGCTTCTTTATCTCTTTTTAAGGTTACCATTTATTAAGGCAGCCCTAGTTCTTAAAAGGATCTTATTTCAATTAAAGTTTGGTTATGTTAGAGCTTTCAAAATCACAGCAACTTTACAATGTGCCTATATGTGCAAAATATATTTTCTTTTGGAAACTAATTGTTGGAGTGCAATAAATAATTATTTCTAGAAAACCTGCTAAGTAAAGATGTAAACAACCTAAACGTAGCTATAGGTGAGATGGCTAAGGTGCTATATTCACTCAATAGAATATTGTGCTAACATTTTATAAAACATTTCAGCAAATTATTTAATGCTGCTGCCATGAAAATGTGGACTAATTTCCCTCACCTTGAATAGGGGCTTGGCCTTTGTGCCTCATTTGTAATAATGAAAAGTGGTGGAAGTCATGCTGCCTGACTTCTGAAGCTAGATGATAAAAGACAATACAGCTTCCACCTGGCTTGCTCTCATGGGAAGCCCACCCTTGGGATCTACCACATTTTGAGGAAGTTCAAGCAACATGGAAAGGTCACACGTGGTGTTTCTGCTGACAGGCCAAACTAAGGTCTCAGCCAACAACCAGCATCAACTGTGCGAGCAAGCCATCAATTGGTTCCAGCCCTCAGCCTTTGAAATGTCCCAGTTAGTGCTGAGAGCCGCAGAGTCCAGCTGTCCCTGCCAAGCACGGCCAAAATTGCAGGTTCTTAAGCCAAATTAATCTCCTTGTTTTAAGCCACTAAGTTTTGGGATGATTTATTATGAAGCAATAGACATTTGAAACAGACTATGTGAAAACAAGGAAAACAAAGCTTAGGATTTTTTAGGGGAAATTTTCAGGAATCAATATGTTTTTATACCTATCTAAATGATTCTATGCATAGACCAAAGACTGGAAGATACCTAAATGTTAATAGGGTTTGCATTAGGATGGTGATGTCTGCAGGTACTTTTTCTCCTCTTCAGTTTTCCAAATGTTCACATACATTCATGTAAAGAAAGAACTTCTAAGCTCATCTGTTGCCTTTTTCTGAGTTTTTGTTTGTTTGTTTGTTTGTTTAACTTAAATATTTAAGTTACCCGTTAAGAGTGTAAGCCTTCTTCCTATGGGCTGACTCAGTCTTTCTTTGTGTGCTAAAACAGTCCCGGCAGCCTTTATTGTTGATCAACCAAGCATACACTTAATGCAAGGCAGACATGATTGAAATGTATTCATTTATCATAAATTAAAGATCTTAATAGGAAACAGACACCCAATGCAGACATCTCCCATCTGCTGTTGGTAATGTTGACATTAAAAATGTTAGTACATTGATACTCATTAATTGCGTATTCTGGGGACCACAAAATCATTAACTTCCATCTGAAGGGGTTCAGGCAATCAGCTCTCACATTCTGACTGTAGAACAAGAGGGTCATTTTCATACTTACAGGTGAAACTCAAAATTTTCTAAGAAAGAAATAGTAAGCAACCAGGATCTATTTTCATAAGCTCATTCACCTTCTGTCATCAACAAATCTCATGGAGTGCTCATTAAAGACTGATCAAATTTGGAGCAAGGAACAAATTCAGGGCTCCCTTGAATAAGTCATGAAAACAGAACAATTTTCAGCAGTATTTAAGTATGAAAGTTCATCCTTGGTTTGGAATCATCCCGGTTTGGAACTAGGGCTAAACATCAAGACTACTTAAAGTAGGGTCCTTTGACCAGCAGCATCACTGTCACCCAGAAGCTTGCTAGAATTGCAAAATCTCACCTTCACTCTAGACCCACTGAATCAGTATTTTTGTGGTGAGACCCAAGTATCTGCGAGTTTACTAGCTCTGCAGGTAATTTTAATGTTCACTAAGGCTTGAGAAACACTGAACTAGATAACCTTCATACCAAACTATATCTCTAAATTGTTCACCTTAAGTCACCTCCAATAGATGCCTGCCAGTGTTATGATGCCATTACTCTTCTTTGTCTGCCCAACACAACAAAGTGGTATCCCTGGGAATGGCTAAGCTGAATGATGATGTGTTTATAAGCAGCCTATAAGCAGACAAAATTCTGAAGTGAGTCGAGTGTTTTTTTTTTCTCTACTGCTTTCTTCTCCCCAGCTCCTCGCTTATCCCCTTTCTATTTATTTTAGATATGTGTTTTCAAATGTCAGTTTTCTCTTAAGTCCCAGGTTCCCTTAGACTCCTAAATGCAAAGTGATACTCAATTCTATATGAACCCTTGACAGAATACAACAGACCTGTCTCTTTTTCTCAGTGTCCTGCTTACTAAATGATAGCAACTGGTTTTTAAAGTTTTCGTAGAATATGCAAATAAGTTTTATTTCAAATCAACTCTTTATTAAAGATTGTTTTACATATAATAAAAGGTGTCAATTTAAGTGAACAGTTCGATGAGTTTTTACATATTTTTAAACTCATGTAACCACCATCACAATAAAAATGTAGAACATTTTCATCACCCCAAGAAGTTTCCTTATGTCTTTTTGCAGTCAATTCTCCCTGGCTCCAGTACGCCACTGATCTGCTTTCTATTGTTGATTAGATTTCTCTTTTCTAGAATTTCATATACATGAAACATACAGTATATAGCCTTTTGTGTTTGGCTTCTTTCACTTGGTATAATTTTTTGAGATTCATCTGTGTTGTTTCTTTCTTTTTTTTTTTTTTTTGAGTTGGAATCTCACTCTGTCGCCCAGGCTGGAGCACAGTGCACACTCATGGCCACCCCAGCGTTGACCTGCTAGGTTCCCATGATCCTTCCGCCTCAGCCATCCAAGTAGCCGGAACTACAGGCACACACTACCACACCCGGCTAATTTTTTGGTTTATTGTAGAAACAAGGTCTCGCCAAGTTGTCCGGGGTGATCTCAAACCTGCAGGCTTAGGCAATCCACTTGCCTCAGCCTCCCAAAGTGAGGGGTTTACAGGCTGAGCCTGGCCCATGTTGTTTCTTTTTATTGTTGTATAGTATTCCATTGCATGCATATACCATGATATATCTATTTACCTGTTGATGGACATTTGGGTTTCTTAAAGTTTTTTTGGCTATCATAAATACAGTTATGAGCATTCATGTTTAGAATGCATGGGATTCTTAGGTGTGTATTAAAATACACCATGTTCTTCAGTGGAAAATGCTATAAGACAATGATAAAAGTGAGGGTCAGTAAGTTTCAAACGTGGGAATTGAAGGGTTGAATTTGGGACACACAGAGATCACTGCTCTTTATGCCAACACATCTCATTTGTCTCTCTGTTGTATATTTTAAAAGGACACAGAAAGCCTAGGCTCCTCCGCATTGTTCTGCTGATTTATTCATATAGATCAGAAGACAGTTCTTTATCTTGTCTTTCCATTGCCTTGATGCATCTGTGTTTTGATAGCATGATGTTCAAATATTAATGCAGCCCCAGTGGCAAGTATATATAAGTCCAAGTAAAATGCCAAAGGTTACTAATGACTTTTGAACAAGCCCTGTTAAAGTGGGCCTGTTTCATTTGTAAAATAACCCACACCCCGAGCTGTTCAATAGTTTATTTTGTGAATGTACACAGTTGGCCTGTAGGGTATCCTTTTCATTTGTCAACACTGCCTTAAAAGCTGTCATTATGTAGAGGTTTTGAGAACATTAGTTCAAAATTTTATTATGTGCCTAATTTTTAAAAATCAAGATTGTACACTCTTAGACATGAGAGCTTGCTTTCAAGCATTACACAGTTTGGGAGGAGAGGAAGGAGATCTATAAAATAATATTATTTTGTATTTTTATCTTTTTAATGGAATTTTATTTATTTTTTAATTTTTTAATTTTAAAGATATAGGTATATAAACATTGATCATGCAGGGACCCTTGTTGATGAGGTATGCCCCCCTCCCCTAGCAGTTTCCCTCAACTGCCACTCCCAGCCCCCTCCCCTGGCAGTTTCCCACTACTGTCAATCCCTTTCTTATAGTATTATGATAATCGTTCAAAGTCCGCTTTTGAGTGAGAACATGTGATACTCATTTCTTTGTTTCTGTGATAGATCATTCAGTATTATAAACTCTAAGTCCATCCAAGTTGCTGTGAAGTTCATAATTTTGTCCTTCTTTATGGCTGCATAATATTCCACCGTGTATATGTATCAAATTTTTAAAATCCAGTCCTCTTTCAATGGGCAGCATGGTTGGTTCCATGTATTTGCTATTGTGAATAATGCTGTAATAAATATGCGTGTGCAGGTATCTTTTTCATAGAGTGATCTGAGTTCCTCTGGGTATATTCCCAGTAGGGGGATTGCCGGGGGGTCATATGGAAGGTCAAGTTTTAGATCTTTTAGGAATTGCCAAACTGTTTTTCACAGAGGTTGTACTAGTTTACACTGACACCAACAATGTAGAAGTGTTCCCTCTTCCCCACCTCTTCTCCAGCATCTGTTTTTTGAGTTATTGATGATGGTCATGCTGACTGGAGTTTGGTAGTATCTCAGTGTGGTTTTAATTTGCATTTCTCCAATGATTAGTGAGGTTGAGCATTTTTTCAAGTATCTGTTGGCTTCTCGTATGTCTTCTTTTGAGAAGTGTATATTCATATCTTTTTCCCACTTTGTAATGGGGCTGTTTGTTTTTTTTCTTTTCGGCACATTGAGTTCCTTATAGATCCTAGATGTTAGGCCTTTATCAAATATACAGCTGGCAAAAAATTTTTCCCCCAGTCTGTGGGCTGTCTCTCCACTCTCTTGATGGTTTATGGTTTATTTGGCTTTGCAGATACTTGTCAGTTTGATAAGGTCTCACTTGCCTATCTTATCTCTTATGGCATGGACACTTGGGGTTTTGGTCAGGAATTGGTTGCTAGTTCCAATTTCCATAAAGGTGTCTCCTGCATTTTCTAAGGTTCTTATAGTTTGAAGTTTTATGTTTGGGTCTTTGATCCATTTACAGTTGATTTTTGTGTATGGTGATAGGTAGAGGTCTTGTTTTAATCTTCTGCATGTGGTCAGTTTTTCCAGCACCATTTACTGACTAGGTTCTCCTCTCCCCAGTGGTTGATGGTGGAGGCTTTGCTGAAGATGAGTTGGTTGAGAAATTGAGGTTTTGCTTCTGGAATCTCTATCCTATTCCATTGGTTTATATACCTGCTCTTGTACCAATATCAGGCTGTTTTGATTATTGTAGTTTTATAATAAAGTTTAAAGTCTGGGAGTGATACCTCCTGCTTTTTTTTCCCCTGAGGATTGTTATGGCTATTCGTGGTCTTTTATGTTTCCATATGAATTCCTATATTGTTGTTTCTAGGTCTGAGAAGAATGCTGCTGGTAATTTAATGGATATTGCATTAAATCTGTAAATTGCCTAGGGTAGGATAGACAACTTAACAATGTTGACTCTTCCAATCCATGAGCATGGAATATTTTTCCATTCGTTTGTGTCATTTTTTATTTCTTTGAGCAGTGTTTTGTAGTTTTTTTTTGTAAAGGTCTTTCACTTCTCTGGTTAGGAAGATGCCAAGGTATTTCTTTTTTTGTGGCTATTGTGAATGAGATTGTGCTTTTTATTTGGGTTTCTGATTGTTTATTGCTGGTGTATGGGAATATGACTGTCTTTTGCACATTTATTTTATACCCAGAGACTTTGCCAAAGTCCTTTATTGGTGGAAGGAGGTTTTTGACAGATTCTCTTGGGTTTTTGAGGTATAGAATCAAGTTGTCTGCAAAGAGGGATAATTTAACTTCATCTTTTCCTATTTGGATACCCCTGATTTCCTTCTCTTGTCTGATTTCTCTAGCTAGGACTTCGAAAACTATGTTGAAAAGGAGGGGTTAGAGTAGACATCCTTGTCTTGTTCCAGTTTTCAGGAGAAATGGTTCCAATTCTGTCTGTTTAGCAGTATGTTGGTTGTGAGTTTCTCATAGATGGCTCTTACTATTTTGAGGTATGTTCTATTTATGCCTAGTTGTTCAAGGGTTTTAATCAAGAAGTGGGTTTTTTTTTGTTTTTGTTTTTGTTTTGTTTTGTTTTGGTAAAAGATAGCAGAGTTTAAAGCATCTAAAGGTCTTCAGAAAGCTGCACCAAACTCCATGATTTGGAAATTGATAGAATGATCATTCTGAATTTATTATTAGATTTATGTCTTCATTGACTTACTCCAGGGAGAAGAAGAAGACTCTGCATCAGTGGTTCAAGTGTGAGTAGTTCGTTTGGAAGGCGATCCCAGGAAGTTCTGGTAGGAGAGTGAGAATGGAGACAGGGAAGGGAAGGAAGTGAATGCAGAGTACTTTATCAAACAAGTCACTAGGAGCAAAGTTTCAATTTCACTGAGGAACTCTGGGAGTCAATGTAGAAAAATCTTCAAATCTGTCTACTTCTTACCCCACTCCCACAAGGCAAGGAAGCTGAAGCGTTTATTCTCCAACTCCTATTTGTCATTTGCCCAGCCTTGCGTGCCCTTAAGGTGCTCTGGAATAGCGTGTGCCAAGGTGATATGATCTAGCACCAACAGCATCTTTTATAGAGCTCATTTTCTCCTTTTTCATTTCAACTCATTTCTAAGTGAGGATTGTAAATGAGTCAGTCACTCTATACATTTTATTACACACATTCTTAAATGTCATCTATCGCTCATGTTGTATTGATCTTGCTAAAGAGACATATAATAATTTAGGGATTTGGGTGCTATTCAATTCTAAAGGATCTCCTTCAAGATCTGATTTTCATAATATAAAACAAATATCCCAAAAGTAACTGAACATTTCATATATCATATCCCCCCCCATGGAGAAGCTATATAGTATCATTGAAGAAAATTATTCAAGCATTAATTCTAAACTGCTTCGTAGATGACTAATCATCTCTATTTGAATTTTATTTGTAAACAGGAGTATAAATCACTATTTTTTAAGCACAAGGATTATTTGTAAGTCTAGAATCTATACCAGATATGCAAGTTGAAAATATACATTTCTGTAAAGTTAGAGAAAGGATAAAATGTTGCAATGGCATAAATATAATGGAATAGTAAAAAATATATGACCACATATACAATGTTACATGAAATTTTCAGGATAAAACTACCACAAAGAAACAACTTTTAGTCCTAACCTATTTTATTTTTACCACTCATTTTGTAACTTATTTAGAGACAGGATTTTACAAAGGAGGTATTTGTGAGAGTGAAAGAGAGAGTCCAGAAATTTGCAATATATTCATCCTCTCAACATATTTCATATTCAGGGAACCTAAATATCTGTGAGCAAACAAAACAGTAAATAATATAAAAATGCACTATGATGTGATCCTGCACATACCTTTCCATAAGTATTAATGAAAGATCCCATGGAGCCAAGAATGAATGTTGGAATTTCTACCAAAGACCCTTTGCTGAAAATTACTTCCCTTGAATCTTCACCTATATATTTTTCTTTTTAATAATCACTTTTGTGTCTGTATAAACAAATTTTCCCCTTAGCTTTTTTCTTGCTTTCCCTACCTCTGTATTAAAATACATATAAATGTTAGCACATCTTTAACACAGTCAAATTATTTACTGCACTGTCAACGGTTCTCAAACAGTTCTGGAAATCCTTGTGTCTCAACATCCTAACAGGACATACATGCCTGTGGGTATTCTCACTGAATTTAAAATATCTTTGTCTTCTCTTCCTCATATAATTCAGGTAAAGACAGTGGTGGATTGTCATTAATGAAAGGAAGAGTTGACAGTAATGTTATTTAGATGTCACCCTGATAACCAACTCTCAAAAGTAACATGCAGATGATAGTTTTATGAGTACACCAAATGACTAGTTAGACTAAGGTTGTTTCATGAGACACCTCCAAATGATGGTGGGATTAAGGGGAGACAAGTGAGGCAAGTGCAGCACTTAACTATGGTGCAAAATTGATGAGAGTACTAAAATTCTCAGTAATAAAATTAAATAATATTTCAATGCAGTACCTTAAAAATAAAAATTTATGCAAAAATTCATCATGAACAAAATGTAAACATTTTTAGCAAAGAAAAGACAAGTATTACTGATTTCCTTTTGCCTCGGGTTCCAATATGGCTGAGAAAAACACTGTTACTGATCTTTGTTTAAAATGCTGATATGTAGTTCTGCAGTCTCTGAGGATGCTTGCTTATATTGTTTAGATTGTACTGAACCTTAGATCTTCTGGTTCAAGCATCCTCTTTTATCCTTTAGTTAACACAGGGCCAATTTGACCATACACTCATGTCTTAATAGTTATTTTCATCAAGTTACTGACAAGCATAGCACAAATATTGTCCAACCAGAACAGATGCTGGCCATTTGACCACACCAGATGAATGTCAACCATGATCACATCATCAGGTGCATTCCAAGTATCATAAAAATGCCATGGATGAATAAATAATGGATTCAGTAAAATTTCCCAGTTTCTCATATCCAGGATTTGTGGTTTTACTTTTTACTTTCACCTTATTAATGCATCCAATAGCTTTATTGCTTTTGTAATATATGAAGCATATACATTGCTTGAAAAACCAAATAAGTTGAGGGAAGCTGACAGGGGAGGGAGGGGCACACCTCATCAACAAGGGTACCTTCATAATGAACATTTGTATACCTAATCCTGAATTATACCCCACATCTTTAAAAGAAAAAAAAAAGAAAAACCAAATAAAAGAACAAAGAATAAAATAACAGTCAGTAAACTCTCACAACCCAGACTTATACTCTTAATACTTTGGTGAAAGATTCTTCCAAACATCTTTGTATGAGGATATAAATATGTATGCCATTTCATATAAATGGGATCCTATTTGATATTCAGTACATGATTTTAGATACTATTCTATGTCATATACATTTTCTATGTTCAGAAATCTAAATCTACAAAAACATTTCATGGTATTCCATTACCAAAAATGTAGCTGACACCATCAGTGAACTGCTCTCATCTTCTCAGATCCCTATAACTTGTTTCAAGCATCCGTCCCCAGCTCCCATGTGCTTTGCTTCCAATGGCCTGTGACCTTTAGAGAGCATCCCTAGGATACTGGAACTGCTACACCAATGCAATGGAGAACTAAAAATGTCTGAGTGTTTACATGTCCTCAGGGTGACCCCATAGCCTGATTGATGTAGGATATGAAAATCCAGTCCAGTTTGCCTCAAGGTGGGACAAACTCTGAGGTGTAATTCATGCTCTAGCGTTCCCTGGAGGATCAAGCTTAGACTGAGAATTATCTGAATCACACCCTTACTCAACTTCTGATTTCCTACCCTGCTTTTCCCAGTGTTTTACCACTTTCTCCTAGAAATTGTTCTTTAATAAATTACCTGCATAAAAATCCTTGTCTCAAGGCTTACTTCTAAAGCAGTGCTATTTCTAGAAATATAGTGCAAATCACAAACACAAGCCATGTATGCAATTAAAAATTTTCCAGTAGTCACGTTGAAAAAAGTAAAAAGAAACAGATGAATTTAATTTTAATAATGTTTTATTCAATCTAATATATTAAAAATCATCATTTCAACATAAACATGAAAACAAAATAAAATTATTAATAAGATATTTTATATTATTTTCATATTTCATCTTTGAAATAGTGTGTGGTGATGTAGGGATAAAATTGGCGTGCAGCCACATTTCAAGTGTTTATACACATATATAAATATATATACACATATATATATAAATATATATACACATATATATGTGTATATGTGTGTGTGTGTGTGTGTGTGTGTGTGTGTGTGTGTGTGTGTGTGTGTGTACAGATCTGGAGAATCCAAATGAAGACATAAATCATCATATTTTACTTCCTGGTGCCCTATTGATGAATATTGAGTTTGTTTCTATTCCCCTTCCATTGTTTAATGTCTTGATAAATATTCATAGCCCTATTATACTTATGTGGCTATTTCCTCATGATAAAATCCTAAAAAATTTGCTTCCTATATTAAACTGGCTTCTAGAAGAACAATGGGCCATTTTCCCTCACTCTTGGCAACACTGGGTCTTGTTGGTATTTTTCACATTTGTAAATTTAATAAGAGTTTAGACTGTCAATGTTTCTTCACTTTTGGCAAATCTAGAGACAATTTTTTTTTCACTTCTCTTTAATGTTAGAGACGATAGATTAATAGAAAATTACTATTGCTGTTCTCATCCCAGGCATGAAAGAGTCCCCCGCACACATAAATATTTAATATTACAGCACACAAGATAAAATTCTACATTGTACCCTCAGCTTCTATTAAATTAGAGAATAATCTAAAAATGGTCTTGTGGGACTTTTTCTGTGACTCCTACAACCCAGCACACCTGTAAATGTCTATCTGTCAAAAAGGAATGAAGAATCTAAAGGCAGTTACAGTTTAACAAAAATTGAGGCCACAGTAACAAGAAAATCTTCTGTGTAATACTAAAGTACCTTACAAGCATTCCAATTTCATGGACTGCTTGTTGATATTACCTGTTCTGGAAGGAAATGTATCTAAAGGTTCATATAGATATTGATTTTTAAATAAGGAAGATAGCCAAATAAATTTAAAATAGCTTGCAAAACAATCTCTTAGGCTTTAAGTTGTTTATGAGTCATTTTGCAGTAAAAGTGAAGTCATTTATCATGACTCAGAATTGATGGTTTCTGAGGCCCTGTAATGAGTAGAAACACTCCATTCCTGATATAAGGGATATCATTTTCCTAGATGCTCAAGAAAGCCTTCTTTGGGGATGTCTAAATATTTAACACTTCCATTTCAAACAATTATGTCCACTGGATCAATGTGTCTTGTTATTTCTCAAATAATTGTATCCACTGGATCAATGTGTCTTTTATTTGGGGAACATTTTGCAACTATCTTGTCTTCCAAGACCACATGAATATAGTTCTTAAAAGTAGTCATTCCACAGCATCAGATTGAGAATATTCTTTTCACCCTATATACCTGTCTTTAAAAAAAAAATCCATGTTAAAGAGATTTCTTCAATTCCATATGATTCCAAAATTTGAGGCTTCAAAGACTTTCATCATTCTGTAGTACACGTTTTCTTCTACTTCTATGTACTTCTGCAGTTCATGACTGTGATGTAAGGGCCTGGTCTTTTGTTAGAGTGGAAATAGAGATAAGCTTTTAAATGTTCTTAAGCAAATAGCAATTTGTCCCTCTTGATGCCAAGTTTTGTTACCCCAAGCATCTCAAGAATTTGTTGTCAACTTTTTTCTTTCTTTCTTTTTTTTTTAAAGAGAGACAGAGTCTTGCTTTGTCACACAGGCTGGAATGCAGTGGTGCAATCATAGCTCACTGCAGCCTTGAACCCTAGGGCTCCAGTGATACTCCCACCTCAGCATCCTGAGTAGCTGAGACTACAGGCATACGCCACCATTCCTGACTAATTTATTTTTTGTTTTTAGAGATGGGGATCTTGCTATGTTGCCCAGAGTGGTCCTGAACTCCTGGCCTCAAGCTCCTGCCTCAGCTTCCTGAAGTGCTGGGATTACAGTCATGAGCCACCACACCCGGGTTGTCTATAAATTTCAAACAGCAAAAACAAGCTTCTATGAATTGTTTTAATGCAACACAAGCTAAAGGATCATTTAAAACATATAACATAAAATATTTACTTATATCCATATTAATGTATTTCATCAAATATGCTATGTTTTGGATATTTGTTCCCTCCAAAACTTGTGTTAAAATTTAATAGTCAGTGTCGCAGTATTGAGAACGGGAGCCTTTAAGAGGTGATAGAGTCTTGATGGCTTTGCCTTCATGAATGGATTTATCTATTCATGGATTGATGAATTAATGCATTATCATGGGTGTGGAATTGGTGGCTTATGAGAAGAGGAACATAGATCTGAGCTAGCATATTAGCACGCTCAGTCCTCTAACTATGTGATACCCCGTGCCACCTCAAAACTGTGCAGAGAATCCCCACCAGATGCAGACTCCTGACCTCTATAAACTTCTTTTCTTTATAAATTACCCAGTTTTAAGTATTCTGTTATAAGCAACATAAAACAGACTAAGACATAAAATTGGTACCAAGAAGTGGGTGTTGCAGAAGACATGAGCACTAGAAGTTTGGAAATCTTTGGAGACTGTTTAAGTGGTTGTGACCAGAATGCTGATAGAACTATGAATAGTAAAGGTAATTCTGATGGGGTTTCATTTGGAACTGAGGAACAAGGTGTTGGAAACTGAAGTTAAAGGCCGTCCTTTTTATAAATTGTCAAATAATTTGGCTGAACTCTGTCTATTCCTGAGGGTTTTGTCGAAGGCAGAACTTGAGATTGATGAACTAGGGTATCTGGCAGAAATAATGTCTAAGCAAAAATATAGAAGGAACTTCATGGTTACTTGTGGCCACTTATACCAAGATTCAGGAGCAAAAGAATAATTTAAAGACAGAATTTATCATTAAAAGGGAAGCAAGATGTAAAGAAAACTCTAAGCCCAGCCAGTCACAGTGGTTCACATTTGTAATCCCAGCATTTTGGGAAGCTGAGGCAAGAGGATTGCTTGAGTCCAGATGCTTGAGACTAGCCTGGTCAACGTAATGAGACCTTGTCTCTAAAAAAAAAGTAAAAGCTAGGCATGGGTGCCTGTAGTCCCAGCCTCTTGAAAAGCTGAGGCAGAAGGGTCACTCGGAGCCCAGGAAGTCAAGGCTGTGGTGAGCCATGATTGTGCCACTGCCCTCCAGCCTGGGTGGCAGAGTGAGACCTCAAGTAATAAACAAAGAAACAAAAACTCTCAGCCTGACGACATAAAGAGTGAAAAAGTGTGTTCAGAAGAAAAAATCGTGTATAGGTCAGGGACCATTTGCTAAAGAGATTAGTGCAAATAGAATGGAGTCAGGTGCTAGTCCTCAAGAAAATGTAAGAAAGACCCAAAGGCTTTTCAGAGATCTTTGAGGCTGCCCCTTTCCTCACAGGCCCAGAGGCCTAAGAGGGCAGAATGGTTTCAGAAAACAGAGACAGGGCACTCTCCACAGGCTCACTACCTGGGGCCACCTGAGGAGTCTGTTCCCTGCACCCCAGCCCAGAGCTCTGCAGCCTCCCCAGCATGGACTCAAGTGGCTCTAGGTATGGCTTGTACCACAGCCTTGGAAGTTAAAAGTCATAAATCTTGAAGATATCCACGTGGTGTTAATTCTACAAGCTTGCAGAAAGCAAGAACTGTGGAGGTTTGGCAGCTTCCACCCAGATTTCAAATGATGTCACTGAAAACCTAGGGTACCAGGCAGAGAGACTTGTCACAGGGGTGGAGCCACCATTGGGAATCCCCATTAAAGCAATGCAGAGTGAAAGGTGGGGTCAGAGCTGCTGCAGAGAGCCCCCACTAGGGTAATACCAGTGGAGCTGTGGGAACAAGTGAAGCCACTACCAGGACCCCAGAACTATGGAGTCACCAGCAACATGCAAAGCCACCTGGAAGAGCTTCAGGCACTGGACTCCAATCCCTATAAGCTGCAACATGGACTTCACCCAGCAAAACCATAGGTGCAGGGCTATTTGAGGTTTGGGGGGCCCAACTCCCACTCGAATGTGTCCAGGAGGTGACACCTGGAGTCAAAAGAGATTTTTCTCCAGCTTTAAGATGTAATGTCTGTCCTGCTGGGTTTAGGACTTACTTGGAGCCTATTACTCCTTTCTTTTTGCCTATCCCTTTCTTTTGCAATGGGAATGTCTGTCATATGCCTGTACCACCACTGTGTCTTGAAATAGATAACTTATTTTGATTTCACAGGTTCATAGATGAGGCTCTGGACTTTGGACATTAGACTTGGTGCTGGAAGAAGTTAAGACTTTCAGGCTGTGGGGTTGGAATGAATGTATTTTTATGTGAGAAGGACGTGAACTTTGGTGGGCTGGGGCAGAGTGCTATGGTTTGAATATTTGTCCTCTCCACAACTCATGTTAAAATTTAAACCTCAATGTGGCAGTATTGAGAGGTGGGGGTTTTAAGTGGCGATTGGGTCATGAATGCTCTGCCTTCATGATTTGACTAATCCACTTATGAGTTAATTAATTAATGGGTTAATGGATTATTATGGGAGTGGTACTAATGAATTTTTTTTTTTTTTTTGAGTTGGAGTCTCACTCTGTCACCCAGACTGGAGTGCAGTGGC